>NC_054534.1:73497449-73797449 GCF_017654505.1 Polyodon spathula
AAGGAATATATTCTTGACTGAAAGATCATTTAAGTATAAATGAAAATAAAAGATATGGGACAGCTATCTCATTTTACCTTCTCTGTTTACTCAAAATCTTCTGAATGTGAGATTGTCGATCTTTAATGTTTTTGAGGCATGTGGAAAGGTATATTTTACATCCATTTATTTTTAATGTTGCATTTGCATGTAATATGGCACCATCTGCTGTTCACAATGTTTTTCTTTAACAAAGTAAGATATAGTGGCCAAATGGTGTAGTTGCACAGAACCACAGTATTTTAAATCAGCGGGATGCTCTGATACTAAATTATAGTAACTTATATTGTGGGAGATATACTCTTGTTGATCTTAGCTAATCAAAATTTTGGTAGCACTTGGTATGTACAGTATCATTAAATGGAAATGCCTTAGGAACAATATGTTACCAGATGTAATTTGTTGGTAACACCTTGGTAAAGGCCGTTTCCATATAATTACACACCTATTCCACCAGTAGTTACCATACAAGAGCATAAACCATTGGTAGTTATCCAGATAGTACAATGTAATTACATGGCTCTATATGCCACATATTCTAAATTGCGACCCATATTAATTTAGCATTTCAGTAGCATTTAGTTTTTAGTTTCAGAGTCATTGTCAAAGGCAAAGCAATGCCTGATAGTCTAAGAGATTAATTGAGATGAGTCAGAGGAAGACACTTTTTTTTTTTTTGTAGTAGCAGTTTCCAACATGAATTGAAGACAACCATTGACATTTCCTTTTGATTACTATACAGATATTACTTCAGTGATCTAACACCTTCTCACTGTAAATTGCCTTAATTAAAAAAGACTACTTCATGTTTACTTTTTGTAATATTTATAGCAGTTTAAACAACACTGATTATATGTTGCTTTCTATAACCTTAAATTTGTAAGACCTTACATATTTAACATTATTATTACAATTCAGATTTGATATGAAATACTCACTGTTATTCGGCACATACCTTCCCTTCAGTGGTTTTTAATTAAATCTTAACTATGGACACTCACTACAGCTGCGCTGGCTACAAATCCATATCCAGAAATGGGAATTGAATAGAATCTTCTTTCTTCATTGATTTCAATTTAAATATGAATTAATTAAATACAAAGGGCCATGGGCTTACATTCTTTTGACTGTCTGGTTTAATATTTCAAAGCTCAGGTACAGTAGTTAGACAAACTGATAAGACAATGAAACAATGCTTGTTTCCAATGCATTGCGAGGTACAGGGCACAGTCACAGTGCCTGTGGTCTTGCAATTTGTAGAAATTCCTTGTTTCTACAAATATTCACGATTGAGCCATGCAATTGTGAAATAGTATATGTGTTGATGTTGAATAGAAGCAACTTGTGAGAAAGCTTATCTGTCTTTTTGGAAATTACAAGCAGACAAAATTACAGGTAGCAATAACACTACAAAGGAATAGCTTAAGAGAAAATGTGAATGGGTTCTGATTGTTGACTTCACATTCTGCACATAAGTGAAGGAAATATATAGAAATACAGCACAGCCCCAGAAAATGTGTGATTTAATGCCACACACAAAAAAATCATTGTTTAGAAGAAACCAAATAAAACTGTCAGTATTATGAATCCCACCTTGACATTCAAAATCGGCTTTCTTGTCTTAAAAACATGATGTTCATTCCTAGCCATTTCTTTTCCTTTTTATTTAAATTATGTTTTTAAAGAATAAATAAAAATAAAATGCGTGTACTTAAATGTCAGCCTGGGACTGTACATCCCATTCTTACCGACTGATAAAACGAGGAGTGTGGAACCAATATGCAAGGGTCTGGGTAATGACCTCTGTAGTCAATACAACAGTAGTTAAAAATGTTTGAGGTTAACTAAAGCCTGCAGTTAATTGTGTGAGGCTGAACCAGTGTATTAGATGTAATTGATTATGTATGTCATTAAAGGCATTCTTCCCCATAAGATAAATAGTGTGCTAAACTCACCATTGTAATAAAATAATATAATAATGGATTTTAGACGGCCATAGCTGTATTATCTATTTATATTAGGATTGAATTTAAAATAATTTACTGCTTTGTGCATTTATTTTCAGTTAGGATTGCACATTGTATATTCTTTGTTACTATTTTCTATAAAAGATCAATCTATTGCATTACATTTTATATAATAACAAGTTTTCTTCATGTCTCTGTTTTTTAATTGTTTTTTACTGGGTGGTGTTGGCCCCATAAAAGCAATTTAATGAATAATGTGGCTGCGGCAGCTCCATTCATTTTGAAGATTCATGCTTGCTGTCTTCTCTACATTTGTGGAAGCTCATGTTGGTTATATATTGCTAAAGACTAATTATAGCTTTTGGTGGCACTATAGCATTTTGTGTTATAGTGCCACCATGTTCTCTACTTCTCTAGTTAACTTCCATGTATCTTTTTGCTGCAGATTATATTTGTACTATTGTTATCTGAGGAGTACAACTTAAAAAAAAAAAAAAAAAAAAAAAATCTAAAAACTGTCGATTTGGCTGTTTTTGCAGGTTTCTTCCCGAATAGCTCCCAGAGCTGTGATGCGTTTCTCCGCCACAAGATGACACTGATTTCTCCCTCAATACTGAAAAAGTATGGGATCCCTTTTGACAAGGTAATGACATTTGACTGAAAGGTTAATAATATGTTGGGCTAATGTGAGCAAGTGAAAAACAGTGGTAAGAGTGACATGAATTCAGCCTGAAGGTGCCATGAAAAAAGTAATACTAGACTTTTATACATTTTGCATAAAGGTGCCATGAAGGCTAAATCCTGTTTCATGTTCAAGTTGTCTACCTAATTATGTGGGATTTAATGAACTTAAACTATACAGCAATTCCACATTGACGTATCTCGCAGTACTCTGAATCTCAGAAGATTAATAATTGGCATAATACTGGACATTCTTTTCTGGTAAACTTAATGGTGAAATGCATTTTATTCATGCAAAGAATAATAATAATAAAAACAAAAAACATCCAAATGTGTTGATGTGGTTACTGAACATTTTGCAAGGGAACACTTGTTTGAAAACAAACAGTGGAGGTATGTATACATTTTTGTTATATTTTATTCTATACCTTTAAGCTCGTGATGTTGCTACATCTCTTAATATGATGCGCCAATCACCTGAATTTGCTACATTGTTTTTACATACTTAAAATTAGCTCTGTTAATTAACATTAAATGCACTATTTTATAACAAAGTAAATTACAAACACAGAAACACACACACAAAACTGTATCTCTGATTGTGCTTTTGTAGTAAACACACTTGGACTATGGGCGGAGAGTTAGAATGAAAATCCATATGCATTTATATATTTATTTATTAAAACATTTACACACACCAGTAAAAACGAATTTACTAAAAAAGAAAAAAAAAATCTCTTAACCACCAGCTTGTGGCATTAGAACCCACTATCAGCCTATTTTAAATGTACATTAATCCTCAGTCTTTCCCACTCACCTTTGTGCTTCGGTTGTTGAATGTAAGTTTGTGACGCACGTGTATGAGGTGTTCACAGTTTTATTCATCACATGAAGATGGTTCCTTTCGCTAGGTTTTTCAGGGCCAAGTCCTGTCTCAAGGGTTTTCATCTGTCACTCCAAATGTGATTTTATAACTGAAAGGTCTGGAAGCCTTGCTGATAACAAACAAATCTAAAGAGGAGGCTGAACACACATGGGTTGCCCGGGAGGATTGGTCCTCCGCTTTCAAATGCTGTGGAGCAGAATGCCTAGAAGTATTGTTGGAAATGAAATGGGATCAGAGCAACTGAGTCCCAGTTGCACACCGAACAAGGGTCTTTCTTTTTAAAATGAGTTTAGTTTGCATGAAGAAAGATTCATTCTGAAAGCTCCTTACTCCAAATCATCAAAAACCCAATTAACCATTCTCCCATTAGTATGTATTGCAAAGAAACAAAGAGGAACAATACTACCAAATTAGCTGTGCATTTCAATAATTTCAGAAGTATGCCCGTATTGAATTGATTTCTGGAGTCCTCTAAAATTAAACTAGATTATGCAAATTATTTACTGCCATCAGTGTAGCCTAAGTTTACATAACCCCAGTTGGGTACTGATACTGTATATGAGTATATGCAATTCTGTCACAGACAGGTGTTTTTTTAAATTTTTTTATTTTTAACTAAAATCGCAAGCCTCAATTGTGGCCTAAGCGACTCTATTGCTTTTATTTATTTATTTTTTTAAATATAAATAGCTATTAGTTTAAGTGCTAACTTACTTAATTATTCTTTAGATTTTTAATTGCAGCCCTTATTTGGTTATATGGACATCTAGAGGTTATAGGGCTGCATTGCAGTTTAGTCAGTTTGTGTGCAATCTTCTGTGGATTTCTCAAGGCTCATATTGTAATGAATTAGACTAAGTAGGTGTCTGTTAAAATTAAGTTGTATTTGGTTAATCAATATGTCAGACTTGTTTTAAATTGTGTTAGCTAGTGATCACTGAATGGTGTGGTTGAGTATTAATGTATCTGCCATAAAGACCTACTCCATGTGCCTTCATATGCTGCATATAATGGGACCTGTATACTTTAAAAACAATGTTTCATTTCAGCCCTTATTTACTGTTTTTTCATATCTTTCTGTTAATTGTTTTCTGCTATTTATAAAGCTACTTATATGTTTCTGCTCCCTTCTAAAACATTCATGTCTGCTTTTTCCTTATCTGCTGTTTTATGTAGTTTACACAACTTTCAATTTTGTAAGTGGCAGTCTTGGTTGATTTTATCCTGCTGATTTTTATCTGTGCTCTTTTATAAATGGGTTGTCTCGGTACCTTCAAGTTTGTTGTTGTAAAATTGTCTTTAAAATTATATTTAAATGATAAATTTTTATGAGATCGGAACCTGTGCACTTCCAGCATACTGTGACACTTACATGGGGTGGAATTTTTTTCAGAAAAACAGGATTCTTTAAAAAAAAAAAAAAAACAACAAAAAAAACCAAACAAACAATGTATGCATTAGACAAATTGATATCTTTAGACAAAATCATATTCGATATGAATATCAACTTGGTAATCACTAGTGTGCCAGCGCCTCTCGGTTTGATACTTTCAGGGTGGACAGTTTTCATCATTTCATTGGTTACAGAAAACCCAATCTAGAAAGTGAGCATTTGGGGCACATATTCCTCACATTGCTGTTAAAAGCTATTAGAAAGGAATCTTTTCTGTACTGTCAGCCAGTGTTGGGAGAGAGCAGCGTGCTTCAGAGCATAGTTAGTAATTAATAGGATTTGGGGAGGATGAGGAAAGAGAAAATCAGACTATGATCTCTCACTGCTCTAAGCGATAAAACTGCAAATGTGTGGAACACTGATAAGCTTGCTGACTCTAAATCGGTGGCTGCTGAACAAGCATTCAGTTGTAACAGAACATCTGCACAAACTGTCAGCAGCAAGGGGAGAGAGGTGGAATAACACAGGCAAAGCTGGCAACAAGAGTGTTTCAACTTTACAACTATTCTCTGTACTCTAATTGTGACTCTGCTGCCCTGTAACTTGCAGTTTTCACACCATTTTATGCAGGTATTTCAAAGGCTTCCCTTCCATTAGCGACATATGTCTCGTGTAGTTTTAAAAGAAACACATCTTTTTTAGACAACCTGACATTTTCATTTTTAAACAAGACAACTACTACAACTTCAGGTTAGAGGAAGTTTACATTTTCTTAGTCACTTTCACAGGAAATATGATATGCCTGCACTTCTAGATCATTTCACCCCAGAAAGGTCTTCTAGGTTATAGCATGTTATTGGCTGAAAGCATGTCAGTCAATAGGGGAAGCATCTTCTTGATTATTAACAAGAAATAAGCCATTGAAGGGGTGGGGGCCAGCAAGTACAACGTACAGTATCTGAGAGCATTTATATCAAACTTAGGTTAATTTTTGTAGCAAGTGTAATACCAAGTAGCATGTTTTAAAGATTTATGGTAATTTTGTTAGCTATAATTTAAGATTAATTGTATTCAGTAAACTGTGCTTAACAGTCACTGCTGTGCTGACGTATCAACTGCTTGATGATCTGAAACATGTTGTTTTAATCCCATAAATGGCCAAGTAACATGCTTGGGCATTTGTTGCTCTTATTCACATAATCAGATCTCTTGCTTTCTAAATGAATTGGTATCCCTGTGTAGCTGTTACAGCTGCTCTTTGATTATACAAGTGCAGGGGTAACCCAAGTGTTATTAATTTACTACCAATATAGAATGACTGATTGAGATGTTTGTTCTTCAGATGTGTTTCCCTTAGTGGTGACTGTCAAGATTTAATGTTGTACTAGTCTTGGCAGTTAATATTGCAGAAATGTCTTTTGCTGGCCAGAGGTATTTGTTCTTTGTAATGAAACTAACATTATAGTATTTTCATCTGTTAGTGGTGAGATCGCGACCATAAAATAAAAAAAATAAAAAAAACTGGCTTACTTCCATATCCAGTGATTCACTATAGAACACATTTAGACATGGACAGCTTCCCTTCAGTTTCTATCAGCTCAAAACTTGAGAAATAATGCATGAATGGTTCATTGCTAATTTTATGAAGTTACACAACAGTTGCTACAGAACATCTTGTGTCTAAGGGACTGTAGTTAAACTTAAGTTATGTAGTGCAGTCAACTACAGAGCAAGTTGTAACATAAATAAAAAATGTGAAGAAAAAAAAACAGTGAAACTTCTTTTTTATGTTTTGTAGATCACCCAAGAGACAGGGGAATTTATGATCACTTTTCCCTTCGGTTACCATGCTGGTTTCAATCACGGCTTCAATTGTGCTGAGTCAACAAACTTTGCCAGTGTGAGGTGGATAGACTACGGGAAAGTAGCTAAAGCAGTAAGTATGATTTTTGAGGTACTATGATTGGAGATGCTACATGTGCAGTTTGGCCAATTCTAGATTTCACTATGAGCTTCGTCAGACATTGGATAGGTAGCACTCTTAGGAGTTGTCTTAAGTAATGTATCATCTGGAAATTCAAAATTCAGCAGGAGAACAAATCAAATAAAAATCGTACTCTTCACCAAAGGTATAGCAAATTATGTTACTTACTGTTCATTGGTCCTTTACATGTATGAATCCGCAGTCCAATTGCACTTTACTTATCTTCCCTGGTTCATGAATTAAGGAAATACTCAGAAATGTAACCAGATTTCTATTGATTGTAGACTAGTTTTAGTACTGCCAAATTGTATTTAATTCCTGGGCTGTGTAAGAAAATGTTAAGTAACAACCCACAGCTGCTTACAGACCTCTGTTGTTCAATTGAGAATAAAGCACTCTTCATGGAACAGCAGTTTTATGCAACCATTCAAACAAATGCCACTGATTCTATATTGTTGAAGGCCCGGGTGCAGTGCCCTGTTACATTATTTACAAGTAATCTGCTCCTGGCAGCCTTGCTCTAGTTCGTTTTTTTCAAAACCGATAGCATGCTTTTTTCCCAAAGGTTAAGCACTTGGAAGAATTACCTGCCTTCATGGAACTCCAAAGTAATGAAATATGGAACATTGTCAACCAACTTTTCTTCCAGGGACGGTGGTTAATCCGAGAGCATTTAATTACAGTACTTTAATGCAGAGTTTGTGTCTAAACTGTTTCATAAGAAATGTATTATTATGATGTATTTATTTAAAGTCTGTAATGTTTACAGTTGTTACAGTCCAGTAAATTATAACTTTTACCAGGGGGTTTTATTAATATTACTATAGGTTTTTAGGGGTAATATTAGGTTTGTTGGCGGTAGTTTTTCCATGTATATCACATCCTCTCTCAAATAGTCCTATTACTGACAAAAAAACTATGCTCTGCTTGGACCAGTGCATTTGTATCAGGTGGCCCTTTGATGTTATTAGAAATCAATATTCCACTAATAACACAATCCGGCCTAAATTGAATTCCTTGCCAATGCTTTAATTTTTGAATGCTAAAAATTCCCCCCCAAAAAAAGATTACTACATATATGTGGAGCGGTTGTAGTGTTTTACAGTCAGAAACTTTTGATTTCTTCACAATTCAGGCAGTTAATGGACTTGGTGGTAGGCCCAGACTTATGACCAGTACTGAACATATGTAATATCAATAGGTAGTGTCTCCACTTAAGACAAGGAAATTGCACACAGACTGCTCAGGAAAGAAAATACATTTGACTTTGTTAATGTACAACCTCCCTCATCTAATAAGACATCAAACCAAATCGTCATAGTCCGTAAGGTATTTTGCCAGTCACTACTTTGCAATGCACTCCAATGGTGTTTATTTGGGGAGAACCCAACCCCAAGAAAAAAAAAAACATTAATTTCCTTAAAACCATCTTAATGAAATGTGTGCTGTGGGTGAATAATCTTTTATAGGCCAGGTCTTGGACTTTTTTCAAGGTTTGTTGAAATGAACGTGCACAATACATTTAAAACGATGACTTGGATTAAACGAAAAAGTGAAACCGTTGTTTGCCCATCTCCCAGATTAAGGAAATTAAGGTCAGTATCCAAAAATATGATTGTTTTGTACATTGTCAGCATTGTTGTTTTTTAAATCTAAGTTTGCTTTTTGACCTCAGAATTTTATTTTTAATTGTTTGGCATTGCAACATATGTGATAAACGTATAAAGTCCCAGACTACAAACATATGAGTTACCTACTGTGACAAAGTTCTTAAGAAAATATACCCTGCTTCTAATTCTAGGATGCTAGTCTTAAGGGTCATTCCAGGGTCATTAGTGGTATATCTAGACAGAAGCAATTCTGGTAAATAGTACCATGAATGTTTTATATATGGCAAATAAATTAAATCTTATATCCTATATACGTATTTCCAGTAATCATGTATTTGGTGTAAAAAGTATGGAGTTTCTGTTTTGTGTCTGCATTGTGAAATGAGAAGAAAACATGTTTTGGTGGGTTTTAATGATTACCAGCACTTGATGTCCTTAACATCTTTAAACACGATTGATAAACTTGTCACCCATGTCATTATGTGAGCATCACGCCCCCCAATACGCCCACAGGCTGTTACTTGCTAATGCAGGCAAATTTCCACCTTGTACACCATGAAAGAAGGGTTGACAAATTGCAATTGAGCCTAAATGAGCATAGTTACTCTTAATAATGCCTTTAAAAGACTGCACAAATCTTGATACATCAGGCCAATGGTTTCTATAAAAAGATTAGAACATTGTGTGTGTGGTGTCTTGGATGTATATAAATTAATACAAAATGCCATTAGTTGCAAATATATATAAATTGTCTGTTTGACCAGCAGTCTAATGATAATGACCTAGATTAAGCTGAAAGTTGCTGTGCTGATTTTGGTATTTTCTTTTCCCTTGACAGACGAGGCTGTAGCTGGTATTGTTCATGCCAGAGTGTTTTATACAGACTGCAGTCTTCTAAATCAATGAGGCAAATCCAGTAAAACCATATGTTCAGCAGGTGTGTTTGAAAAAAAATAAATAACTAAAAAAATCTATATATCAGCAGCTCTCTTTGACTTATAATATTAATTGGTTATGAAATGCTGCTTTCAGATCTGTCAGAACATGCTGTATGTCTCTGCATGTGCAAGTAGTAGCATTGGCAGTCTGGTGTTAGGTATGCAATGGGCTTTATATGCAATGTGTATTCTGCAAGTCGTGGTCGATGACCTCAGGCTTCTGTGTGTTTTTACGATTTGTCAACAGAGTGGGATAACATTACATTTGGAATAGGGCTTTGATAGTATGTATGTTGTTTCGCTGTCAGTCTGCTTGTTTCTGTTCAGTTTTGACTAAAAGGTGGGGTTGTCTAAACCTGTGGCTGTAGAGCAGTGTCTGGCTTCTTCTCTATTGCTCAGGGAGCTGTCATCTCTTGTGCTAGCGATCTGACTCGGTGGTAGTACAGTGCAGTAAGTACAATTACATTGAAAATGTCAGTGGATACCTGTGAGGATAAATTGAAAAACAAAATCGTAGTACACTGTACTCAGAAGTGTTTGATGTCTCTTTACTGTTACCAAATGTCATCACACAGTATGAGCTTGCTGGCTCCTGTTTTGAAAAAAAAAAAAAATACTACCCTACATTCTGTACTTTATCTGTCTTTGTGTTTACCCACAGATTTAATATAGCCCATTTTTGCAATGCAGGGAATAGGTTGCTTACTATACTATACTGGTTTCAATGGCCACAAATTGTCACCCTTTACACATAGTTGAGTTTGTTTTTAATGATATAAACAGTGATAAATCTTATTGGCACCCTAAAAGTCTTAAACTTAACATTTTCCGTATTTATATTTATTTTAATTATTATAATAATGGGGAACTATAAATCAACCCTGTAGAACAGCAGTGGGATGGGTTGCTTATTTACTGTATATATACCATTGTCTTTGTTTATTTAGTAAGTAATTTGTTTTTCACCCTTAATCTGTTTACATACATGTTTAATAGTTGTTTGATCGTAAACAACTGGAAGAATCTCAAATATAGTGTGATTTTAGGGATAACATTAAAGGTAATATTTGGAGTTGCCAATACTGTCTGTATGATGTGTCCAAGTTCTGGTACTGTAGGATCAATCTTTGTCAAATCACCCAACAGGTATTGCCTCATACCCTAAAAAAAACAACTCAAATTTATGTTTTCAGCCTGATTGGATCAAGGGGTCAATAGTTAGAGAGGTAAAAATGTGATCGATTTTGGGAGCTCTACCATTAATTGACATTTTACTCAAAAACTATGTACTAAAGGCTTGTGTTGGTGTCATTTTTATTGGAAATTGCATGATAATTCAAGAACATATATTAAAAACAGATTTGGAAAAGAAACACGCAAAGTTACCCTTTAACATATTTTTTGCCCTTTGTTTTTGGGGTGAAACCACAAAAATAAAAATCTAAAAATGTTTTCATGAAAAGGTCATCATTGCTTTTCATATATAAAGTTACAGGAAGGAAATTATGTCCTGTAAATGGCTAAAACAAGTGTCACACCCATCAGTAGGGCTTTTCTCTCATTCTTTAAATGCTGGATTTAGAACCTGCAACTTGTATCCTCTTTAGGAAGATTAAGCGAGACCTAGACATTGAACACTGCATAACAGTACCTTATTCTCAAGGGGTATCCAGCATTTGTCCTTATTCTTTGGAATGAGGGGGGCAGTGATTTTGTTTTTTTACCATAGCAAACAAAAAATATTACCTTCCTGCAACTTTTTATGTGAAAACCGTAGATCTATTGACCTTTCCATGGAATTATCATGCATGCACTTACCAGTAAATTTGACACCGAATACAAGTCTCTAGCACACGTAGTTTTTGATAAAAGGTTGATTAATCGTTATGGTGTCCAAAACCGCTAACATTTTGACCTCTCTGTAACCTTTGACACTGTAACAGGGACTACGTTCCGTCAATGGCTTCTTGCATATGTTTGTAGTAGAGAACCAGGCGGTCTGCCAGTGATGCTGCCAACAGAGGATTGGTTGTCTACGATTCTTTGACTAGCTGGTGGGTGTGTCTCGGCGCAATGTCTCGCTATAAAAAGGGGCAAGAAAGTAAAACATTTTCAGGCTGTAGTGGCAGGTTTTGTGGCAGCATTACAAACTGAGAGTGTAAGGTACATTTTGCCAAGGCACTGATTACCATGTCACATTATTGGCAGGTAGTTATTAGTACCTTTTAAAAGTGTAACTAGCATGAAATTGACATTTTGATGGTATTTGTACTTTAGAGATATTTTGAACAGTGAAAAAAAAACGCTACTCATTTTTGTAAAAAAAAAAAAAAAAAGTTATTCCAAAGGTTACCTTTAGAGGTTTTTATAGTTTATTTTTTTAGTTTCTTTTTGGTTTCCTTTGTTCTTTTTATGGTCTCAAAACAATCCCAAGGAGAATTCAAAAGTAGTGGGACTGTAACCACTTTACAAAACCAGAGAGCAGTGGATGATTGTGTAAGCCTGGGGTGTATACACCCAGTTAAAAGATTAAAAAAATATATATCATTCTTGCCAGATTCTAGGTGTCTATAGAGAAATTAATGTGTGAAATGAGAGTGTACAGTAGGTTCTAAAGATATCCAACCCTGGTGCATTTTTAGAGAATATACTGTAAGATATTTAATGAAAGGTGTTTTTGTAATAATGACTCACCAAGACTGCCATAATTCCCAATAATGATTTAAATGCCTAGGCTTCAACTTCTAATTGTAGTTTTGTATTAATATCCTTTAATACTAAATTTTTTTATGTACTTTAGCCATGGGGATTCTCAGACATCTATTTGCCTCCTCTCCAGTTTAATTAGGCTCATAATTATCTGTGCCTTTGTCACAGTAGTAACCCCATTAGAGGTCTATCTGCAGTGTGTAAGTAGGACCAAATGGTGGCATAACTAACACCTAGGGTGTTGATGGAGGGGATTGGGATAAAGGAGTGGGAGTGGGGGTTGTTTTAACCTAATAGCTGGGTTGTTTTGATGTAGGATTTGATGGATTTGTTTGCCACTGCATTCGTTTGCACCATATCAGAAAACTGACAGGCTGTTAAATGAAACTTTGGCTTAGATTTTCAGGCTGACTGTTTGGAGACATTTGTGGAGATATTTTATGTATTTATTTATTTTATTTATGTATCACAGCCATGTCTGGTAGTTTCATGTTCTTCTATGGGAAATAAGTTATAGACGAAATAGACTGGTGTTAAATAAAAAGGAATTCACTTATGTTACAATGGAAAAAGGCATTATGCATTTTATATAAAGGAACATCTGTCACCTATACCTATTAGAGGCTATGACTATACTTGGTCATAAATAACAACAAATGCCCACCTTGTATAATTAACCTTAATAATAATAAATGATAAATTATCGATGAATATGATTATCAGTTATTCTCTTAACCCTAGTACTAAAACACATTCTACATTACACAATGTAGGCTATATTAAAACTATTTGGAAAACTATTCCTTGAAATCGATTCTGCCAAGCATTAAGTCAGGTATTCTAATGTTTGTTTCATGCTAAAGCATATTTATAATAGAGTTAACCACTATCAGTAGTGTCACTGTGCCTCAGTCAAAAAGGGTTACTTTACAAGCAGCATCAATTGTGTAAATAAACAACGTGTATTTTATTTTTTATTTAAATTATAAAAACATGATTACTGTTCTATATATTGTATTTTTAAACTACATATTAAAATAATAGGATTTTCAATCAAATATAAACAAGTAGCTATGGTGACGTCACCAGTAAATTATGCAAATTAGTACCAACGCAGGTTCGAAGCTTCCTTCGGTAATGTGTTCCAAACCTTTGTACATTTTGGGGGTAGTTTTGCGTGCACATTCTACCTTCCCAGGGTTGAAAAAAAGATGCAGGTTTCACATACCACAATTTCAGAGGTCATGCTTAATAACAGAATGTTAGCTGTGAACAGATATTATAGATATAGATACAAAGTAAAAGTTATGCCTGTTTGACTGATTTTATTAATTCGGTAAAACTATTTTGACCCCACTCCCCCCTGAATGCTGATTGCTAATGAACTATTTAAATATTGTTTTTAATTGATGCAAGTCAAACTAAAAACAGACCAATTGTTTTTGTAACAATTAACTGAGGCTACCCCTCAGAAGAGTCAGCTGATGCAATTTAAACTGCTGTATGTGAACATAACCTTAGTAATATTTGCACTACATGGTTTTATTATAACCCTTCCATTTGCTGCTGTAGTCAATAAGGGGACTAACCAGTAAAGACTAAATCTTTATTGTAATGAGCTAAATATCAACTTTGAAAGCAGTTAAGCGAATAAATAAAAAGGTCAGAATTCAAAGGTACTCAGAACTTTCAATTACCTAAGGGAACTTCTGTCCCCTTTAGGTGTCAAAAGTTTAATTTTGAAAAATGGGCCTACAATTAGAAAGTGACTTTAATGGATAGAGTTCTGCTTTGTGGTAATTAAATTATATTAAAATGCATGACTTCACAAACACAGACCAGCTTTACAAATATGTAATGAAAATACATTTCTGGCAAATAGAAAGGAAGTGTTGAGTTATTGAAGTCAGCTTGTATTTAGCAATACTAAAACATTGCACATTGTTATTATGAAATGCTTGTTATTTAAGTGAAAACGGGACACTGTCTTTGCTGCGTTTATATAAAAAACGTATTTCAAGAAAATTATGCAGTGTGTCAGATTTTTTTTTTACAATACAAAGATATACCAAGGTGGTTCCATTTTAATACGTCATAGTCTACTGATTTTTTTTTATATATATATATATATATATATATATATATATATATATATATATATATATATATATATATATATATATATGTGTGTGTGTATATATATATATATATGTGTGTGTATATATATATATATATATATATATATATATATATATATATATATATATATAAACACAGCTTGGAAAAATAACCACTTCTGATTGGTTAACAGCATCACATGACCGTGCGTACATATAGCGTTTATCCACATAACAGGTACAACACCAACTTCTGAGTGAAGACAGCAGTGCTTTGTACATCTTACTATGTGCTTTGTACACCTGCTGTATTCACTAACCAGTGGCAACCAACCTAGCGCGTGGAAAAAAGCGCATAGAAAAACTACTGCGTTAAAGTCATTTAAATGGAATGAATAATGTTAATAGATGGACATGTATGCATATTGTCACAAAGTAATGCAAGGGATGTATTTAATATGCAAATCATATTAACTTAAAGGGTGCTAACTTTACTAGGTACCTCAGCGTGTATTAAAAGTACTACTTATTGTAACAGAACCTGCAGAAGAGCTGCAGAGGAGAGCGAGAAGGGGAGTCAGGGAGAGAGTATTTTGGAGGAGGCAATAACTAGGTAAAGATTGAGCACAGATAATACTAGTCATATATGTAGGTCTCTGGGACAATTCCATGAATTTCACAGAAATTGTATATTTGACTATCTACCTTGAAAAATATGCATTTTATTTCTTTACAGTATTTTACATTACTCTTCACCTCCCGTTCATGTCATACTTTTATCAAGTAGAAACAGTGCTACAATAGCTGTGCTTTGTCCGGCGTCAATACCATGCATTTGGTTACTACGGCAATGGAGTGAAACAAGTACCAGCTTCATGATTGGTGAATTCCTCATACTGTACAATGATGTACCACGTGAGTCAGAGGTGGGAAGTTTAACATGGTTGTTTAGATATTGTTGATTTATTAGCTTGCAGTGTATGATTAACATTTAAAAAGGCAGACGGCTGACAAATAAAAAAAAGCCAAAATCATTTCAACAGAAGATCACATTATAAAGAAAAACACCAAAGCTTCGCTTTTGTCATTTCAGGTTTGCAGTTATGTTTCTCCGTGTTTAATATTTTGGGATTAAAGGCAGCAAAATAGGCTATGGAAATTACAGTCATTTTAATGAATGTGTCAACATAAATGTTAAAGGTTTACAAAACTCGAAAATGTTATCTTTAAAAAAAAAAAAATTCCGGGAATTTTTTCGGAGTTTATTTTAGATATATTAAAATAGGGATAAAATCGGTAATACATTGTTTTTAATTTAAACATCAGTGAAAATCGTGGGGGAAAAAATCTCACTAAACACACTTTACAGGTGGAATATGATGCATAGCAGTTCTGGTTTCAGATTAAGTTTAATGTCCCTGGTATGTATGTTGAAGCAGAATCTGCAAGTCGAAGCCACATCCCAAGTTAGCTGGTACTTTACAAATGTTTGGCCAATCGATGTGCTGATGGAAATAGGATCTACAGAAGGTGTGATCATGACATCAGCACATAACAAGGCAGGTTTTTTTGACTTGAAATCATAAAAAGAAAATTGACAGAACTGAACGGGGCAAGCCATCAGGAGAGGTGTCAAAAATCACACTGGACATTTCCATCAATGCGTTCCATAAGTTTACCAACTAAAGCATCACCATTTTCTGTCAAATTTTTTACGATTAAGATTGTCGGCGTTAGACAGTGTTTTAGCTGATGGACAGACAGTAGTGTCGCACAAAGTCATAAATACATTCATCTCTGCAATAAACAGTCATTGTCCAGCAAAGCACAGCGTTCTGACAAACTTATTAACACAGTCATTCTTTGCTCTTTTTTTATTAAAATGCATGTAAAAGCAGCATAAATGGATTGCTTGTCTCAGTTCAATTTATTGTTTTAGTTTAATGTGTCTCTTATTTTTCAGTATGTTCTTTTATTGTCAGTGCGAACATGTACCTCAATGCAGCAGTATTTGCAGCACTATGCATCTTCTGTCTCAACTGACCCACTTCTGCTATTTTTGCTTTTTGTATATTTCAAAACATTACTTTTCTTTTGAATATTCATAAACTGATTTACGTTTTTTCCACATTCCTCACCCACTAAACATACTATGTTTTCGTGTAAGTATTTCTATTTAGTTTTTGATCAAGCTAGTAATTACTAAGCCTATTTACTACCAAGCTAGTAGTTACTAAGCCTATTTAAGCCTAGTTACTACAGCTATCCTGGCACAGCACACAACTCGTACAGCTGAGGCAGGTGTATATGGAGCTGGCTGGCTTCTTGGTAAATAATGTATACGTGTTTCATAGGGCGCTGATAGGAAGCATAGATAATTTGCTAACATTGTTAATTTTTGTCATAGGTGATGCTGGTTACGAAATCAGACCCTGGCTGCTATACACCGTTGTTGGACCCCAGAACACAGGCAGAGTTCGATACAATAAAGCACACATGGCTACACGCTCTGTTATTGAGCATGCATTTAGAGTGTTAAAAAGTCGCTTCAGATGTTTAGATAGATCTGGTGGTGTGCTACAGTATAGCCCTGGGAAAGTGTGTACACTCATTGTTGCATGCTGCATTGCGCATAACAGCTGTCAACAATGGAGCACTTACAAAGCTAAGCTAACATTGCCTGCCGTATCATATGCAATACTTTCAGCTATGTTGATATATTTATATAGTCACCATGTACGTGTGATATTTAAGTAAGCTATGCTTCAGATAGCTTTACAATATACAAAAGAAACTGTAACGGTCCAATAAATGAATGTACACTGAGAGTAGAGGTGCAGTCATAAATACAAACAATCAAACGCCATCTAATGTTAAAATTACATTTCACCAAACACCTTTTGAAATGTAAATAGTGAACTTTTAATTGACTAAGCAAGTGCTTTGCTGAGTTTTGATTAATATTACAAAATGAATCGGAGGGAGATCAAGTTGAACAAACACATTTATTTGATTTGCAGAATGAGTTCATTAACAATTACTTTCTCTGCTTTGACTGTCTCACGGGACGCTGTGATTTGGGACAAAACCACCACCCTCCTACGGAGTGCATTTTTGTCCTTAATGTTTGACGTTATTGTTCTTGCTGATTCAGCACCAAATAGCCTTTCATAATTCCCCACCACGTCTACTGCTAATACATTTAGCTCCTGGTCTGTAAACTTTTGATTCCTTACTCTGTCCTCCTTGGTCGCTGTCATTGTGACAAACTCAGAACCGTACCTACCTTTTCTTTAGCGCCCTTACGTACAGGGTGATTATAAAGTTTACCACATCAATGCACCATAGTTGATATGGTAAACTTACTTTCTAATCACCCTGTATATATTATAATAGAGTGTGTGTAAACCTTGTGCATAATTCCACGTACTAAATTGTCACAGTGACAACTTGCAAATTAATTATTTAGCTTGCTTTATTTGTGCTTATAATTAGCTTAGTGAATAGAGCTACTGCTGATTCATTTTTCTGCGCGTGTGGCTTCCCCCTGTCACGTGGTAATTCTGGTCATTTACCGCCATTTAGTGCATGCGGCCCTATGTCTGTTGTGCTACAGCAAACACTTAAAATATATAGTCATCATTTCTCAGGCCGTGGTGATTTGTTTTCCAAGTTTAACTGATAATACTTGTTCCTCTGTTTTTACAGTATTTTTCATTGTTTGATACTTATATACACAAGTTTCAATTATGTTTCTATCTCAGTATTCCCCCAGTGAGGCTGTTTGTTTGATTTGATTCTTTTTGGGGAAATAAATAAATAAACAATACCAATAGACAAGGGAAATAAATACCATTAGGACAGCAGTGAGCACGACATTTTATGTGAATAAACACTGATATTTGATTGGACCTTTGTTACTACAAACCAGGCCTGAAGATCAATTATAGGATTAACTGCCAAAAAATTATTCATTCTACAGCCAAAGAAGGAACTGAAGGGCACATCCACAAAGCATAAGGCAGCTTCTACCATCATTTGTGGGCACTTAAAAGCTGTAAAAAGGTACCTTTATTTTCTCCATTTCCAGTTTCACTGAACCCTCTTAAAAAATGAAATATAAATCTCAATTGATATTACTAAAATATATAATGTGTTTTTTTCTTATTAGAAATAAAAATACAGAAAAAACACCTACTTTGAAAATTAAATGAGTAACTTCCAAAATAGTGATTTTAGAGGGAATTCAGAAATAAGAGATTGCCAAATTATTTGTCACCCTCTGCTTCTTTGAAAGCTACTGATACACAATGTTTCATGTCGTGTTGAGAAACCTACTGAAATTGTGCATGCTGTAATAAACGCAGATGTAGATGATGGCAGTGAAAGGGATTTTGAAATGCATATGTCACAGTCTATACCTGAAATCTATTTTTAGCCATAAATAAAATGCATTAGGTATAGACTATTCCAGACTTTAGGATGCTAACTCATCTATCTTGTGAACTGCTTATACGACAGGTTACATTGTGTGTCTCATATTATTATAAGAGATTATCTCTTTTAGTAAGAGGCATCTTATACACAACATAATAAACTAATAAAATACTCAAAAATATAGATCGGAAACAACATGTTTTTTATTACTTAGAATTTTCTATTTTTGTTTCTATACATAAGATAAGATATATTGAAACTTTGACAAATCCTATCAATGATAAATTGATTTCTCATGAAGTGGGATCCGGAGGTTCAAACCGCAGTGATGTCGCACATTAGAATCTGCAACACAATTTAAGTTGATGTGATTTGTTTAACCAGTATTGGGTGGCACCTGGCCATGGCACAAATACATTTTTACAGTACATGTACATGTTGTGGTTGAAGGTCATAGTGATTTTTCAAGATAATAATGGCTCTAATTTTGTATTTACTGCAATGCCAAGGAGAAATGTTTGTCACTAGCATAGATGTTTTTAATAGAAAAACAAATTTTGGTTTACATCTAGGCAGAATGACCACAGGAAAGGGTTCACATTGTTCATACAGTTATGTTTACATTTTTATTTTATAGCTAGCATCTATTATGGGCTGCTGACAATCTGTTATAAGCATCAATTGAAATCTAACAGAGAATAAAATATATACTGTACTACAGAAAACTGTAAAACATAATAGTATTTTTATTCTTTTTTTTTTTTTTTTAATGGGGTAATGAGCATTGATTTATTTATTTTTTGTCCCAAATGCCATTATTAATTCGGGATAGTTTTTATCAGATTTAACACGTGCTGTTTTTTTTATATATACACACACACACACACACACACACACACACACACACACACACACACACATACACACATACCAGTGTAGCAGGGTGGTAGGAAAGCCCTGCTATTTTAAAATGTTTATATATGGAGGATGAGCGTGGTGTCGTCCACCACGTTATGGATTCATTTTGATTTTGTATTTGTTTATTTTTAGAACAGGGTTTCCCCCTCTGCCCCTGTACTGTATTTTGTGTTTGTATTATGATTTATTTATTTGTGTATATATTTATTGTATGATGGCGAAGCACCATGTGTTTTGTTATTGTTTTGCAGCGTGGATGGGAAGCCCCATCCACATTAAAAACCCGTGCAGAAGGTGGCCATCTTCCGTATTAAGTGATTAATTTTTTGCTAATCAGGAGATGGTCACCTGTATAAATACTTGCAGCTCTCCGCACTCCGGGTGGGGTGTTCGAGAGGTGGAACGAGAGCGGAGAGAAAAGAGAAAATTAAACTTAAAGGATCCGTGAAGGCTACTGCCCAGCCGGACCTTAACAGTTATTATTGTGTTTGTGATTTGTTTTTGTTTATCTCTTATTTTTGTGCTCTGTGAGCAGTGTTTCTTTTGTTTAAATATTTAATTTATTTTTGTTGTATTTAAAATAAAAACGGCGCACGCCGCTTCTTTTTGTTGAAACTGCAGCTACCTGACCTGTGTGCGTTTTTTCTTCTGGTCTGACATCGCTGCAACGCCATTTCCTGCCACAACCAGATTGTTAGTGGTGCTTCTCATAATGACCTATATTGACCAGGAGTTCAATGTCACGTAATTGTCTGCCAGGATCAGAGACCATAAATCATGTTCTATCTTCCTGCAGAGTTTGGAATAATTGTATTGTTGTAGTGTTGTTGGCCTTGGTGTGTGACTTTATTTATTTATTTATTTTTTACATTATGTTAAATGTTGTTCCAGTATGATGTTATGTTCTGTTTATTAATTGCTATAGTATAGTATGTCACATATAGTATGTGTATTCTCTTTAACCTGGTTTCAGTGATATACACCCACCCCTCGTTATATTGCCCCTCGCTATACTGCAGATTCGGATATCACTGTCCTGGAGTTGGCTCCCAATTTTTACTGTCTCTGCGTATGCCTTAGTTGCAATATACATAGGCCCTTAGAATTACTGTTTGTTTTATTTCGTACTGCACATCACAAACAACAGTATACAAAACAATTAAAAACAAAGTATTAATATCATACTGTTATTATATACACACGTATTACACAATAACACAAAGCAAATTAAATATCGACTTGTTGAAGCGGTTTTTATTTTAGCCAGCGAGGTGAGATGTTCACATGTGGCAACAATGCACTAGCAAAAGCCACAAGGGAGTGACATCAGCTCCCTAGCAACAAGCCTTCTATGTTGTTGGGAATGGATTCAACTCATGAAGACTCATGAAATTAATTGGAGACTGAAGTTGATGAGAAGCAATTACCCTCCGCCAATTACAAGTTAAAATGGTGTGCTGCTTTTTATACAAAAAATGAGAAAAAGCAGGTAGACTATTTATACTGGACCCTGACGTACCCGATAAAACGAAGGAGTGGTTGTACAGTATTTATTTGTTAACCTATTTGTTTTCTATGGGTCTCGTACTATATCACAGCCCTCGATATATAGCAGATTTATATTGGACCCCGACACCCGCGATATATTGAGTGGGTATGCCTACTGTCAAAATCCATACTAATAATAAAGATATTATCGACATACTAATTAACCTGTTAAACCCCTGCCCCCACAGGCAATTTCCGCCTGGGGTGCTGTGGCCTTAAATAAATCACATTATCTTCCAAAGTATACACAGCACAGGCATGGTCCAAGGCTTGAATTCAAGGTAACCCCTTGGGCATCAGGACTAAAACTGATTTAGATTTGATAAAAGTCTTACTCAGTAACACACTGGAGGGAGATATTCAGAAAAAATACATACAAAAACAAATGCTTTTCATTTGTTTATATTCAAAAGTCATTTTTTCAACTTGTAGCACATGAAGAGAGACAATTTTTTTCCAGTGCTTCCCCAACATGTCTACTACACTGGGTAAACACTGATTGAATAAAGGGATCAAATTCTAAATGAGTTTTTACAAAGCTAGGCCCAAGGGTCCCTGAACCTCTCCAAAAATGAATATTGTGTAAATCTTTATGGCCAGTCATGCACCAGTTTCTTGAGCAAGTTCTAAAAGGGATGTTACCTTCTGGCACCTCACATGCTAGACATTGCCATATGAATTAGATTTTGTAATCCTCTTTATTTTTTGTCCAATATTTCATTCAAACGGTGGCCTTTTTGGAGAGCTTTGGGGTGCCTGAAATGTATGCATGATGAGTATACATGACAAATACTCTCAATTCATATGCCACAACTGTCAGGTACATTGCTCTACCCCAGATGATTAAAACAAAGCAAGGGCATAAAAAAACAGAATTGATTAGCCATGACAATGTCCACGGCTTACTAGACATGGCCCTCTGTCTTAACGTGATTCATATCTTTGCAGATAAATCGGCTGGGAGAGTCCCCATTCTTTTGCTTATTTCTTTTGTTTCTGCATGTATACTGTTTTGTGTTTCAAAATCTGGGCTACAAGCTTATCCGTTTGCACATGTCATTTTCTCAATCCCCCACTACAGCTATGGCTCCCATCTACCTGCCTTGTGACTGAAATCATATGAGGGGATTGTGAGAACCATTGGCTGCACGGCACACTCTGTTGCATAGTTAGATAATAGTACTGGATAGAGCTGTGCAAAGTTTCACTCTCCTTTAAGTCACTCTGCTTTTGCACTGCATTGCTTCTTATTACCCATCTTCTGACTTCTAGTTTATTAACCTAATTAATTTTATATCTTTCTTTTTATCTTCCTGTTTGACATTTTTGTTAGATGCGTATGCGGTCACATGTGGGGGAAAAAAAAAAGAACAGAGGATTTGTTTAAACCGTCATTAGCTTTTGTTATATTGGGAAGGTAACAGTTACAAGTGTACTTAGGTTCTGCAAACCATCTCTTCAGTTAAGAAAAAACATCTGAGTTGTTGAGAGAAAGAGCCTGCAGTGTCATCAGTGCTGATTAAAGGATTAAGGAACATCTGCAAATTATAATGGGAAAATGGAATGGAGAATAATAAGCGATACAATTACCGTAAAAATCGTTTTATAGGTCGCACTGGCGTAAAAGTCGCACCTCCCTTTTTGAGACTTAAATTTTAATAAAACAGTTTTTTTTTGTTTTAACAAAACATTTTTTTCCCTACATGCTCAACACTGGTAAATAAAGATACATGTGTTTAGGTTCGAAATAACCCTTGTTTGCAACATTTTATTCCATTAATAATTTTACAATGTTTTTTGATTTTAGTTAAACTGCTAGAAACTATTCAATTTTAAAAGTTATAATTAACAGAGCTTAGACTCAAGTTATATGTCACACATCACATCTGTATTAAACTACTGCTATTTTATTTTAGCTTCTCAAGTACCCAAACAAGTTCAAGAACATATCATCCTTGCTTTACTGACCATTTCTTTCCAAAACCATTCTGACATACATACAGTAGTTCCCGCTGCATTTGCTTTTACAAATTTGTTGTATTAATGCAAATTTAAAAGAAAAGTATTAAACAGTGCTGTTTCATCAATTTAAAATGCAGAAACACCCCAATTAACTAAACAGTGCCCCATTTAATAACCAGTAAACAAAACATTTTAGTGTTGCATACAGTGCAGTACAATTCCATTCAATTTCCAGCTGTACAAATACATTCATTGTGTTTTGTTAATCAGAACCAGAACCATACACATACTTTAAAAGTGTACCACTGCGTTGCACTGACATGTTGAACACATGTAGAAGTTACAGTATGTATAAAGTCATTCAAAGTACTCCATTCAAGCAAAATGTTTTATACATCGAGTCATGAACACTTTCCTCCTATCAGCTCGTTTTTCTTTGGCCATTTTAAGTTTCTCTTTGTTTCATCTCTAATCACATACTGTTTTTTCAGCATTGTGCAATTTCAAACCTGTTGAATAGCATTTTCTTTTTTTTCTTACTGTCCTACTTTGTTCAGTCTAAAAGTCACGTGCAATTTTGTAGCATTACAGTTACAATGAACGGAACACTTGAAAAGTTTACTACTCAGCTTTCTAACCAATAGCTGTTTGGTATGGATGGGTTCAGTTTGAATGTTGACAAATCAATGGCTGAATTTGAGAATTAGGAAATTCAGAGGGAATGACAGCTATTGTGTTAACACTAAGTGAATCTGTATAGCTGTAATGTTTTCAAGAGGAGGTCAGTCAAGAGTCTGAAATCTTGCGTTTAATATTCAAAATGACTAAGGGTACTAAGAGTAAGAAATTAAAACTTTTAATTAGAACAGTGGTTTTGTGTTTCTACCTAGCAACATGACTGGAATGCCGTAGATCCTGAACAAATAAATCAGGTTGTTGACAATTAGGTTTGTGTGAGACATAACCGTGGCTGTAGTAATCCCATGTGGCACTGGTACAGTAGTTTAATATTAGGCACACCAGCGCAGGTGCAGGGGGAAGGGGCTATCTCATCAGTCATTGTCATTTAAAGCAGATTAAAGAATGTGCAGACTCACTCCTCTGGTGCTAGGTTGTAGGTTGTAAATGTAGGGTGCTAGGGAATATTTTATCAGTCATTTTCATTTAAGGCAGATTAAAGATTTGCAGACTCACCCCTCTAGGAATATTTTATGTTTGTATTTCTTACTTGACTAAGATGAATAAGAGTGCACATTCCCTATTGGGATGAATGGCTTCCAATGGCAAGACCCTGATTCGAGGTTCAGCACCAGCTAAAAACATGATTTGACGAGCACACACCTTTGTTCCAACAGGTCTATATATGACATTGACCAACAGCTCATCTTATTTTAGAGACATATGGTGATAAGCCACCAATCACATAGCTTGTAGCTTGTACCTTTTATGGCTTGCATTTGCAGAAGGCAGTTTGTGATTTTCAGGGTTCAATCATAGTAAAAACCAAATAGAAGGGATGATTTTGTTTTTTTCCCCCCCATGTTGTTATGAGGAAAAATGGGCTTCTACAGAAAGTATTTTTGCACAGCATCTAGAAGGCATTGGACGTTGAAGTTTAAGGTGGCTTTTTAGAACTGTTCAGGTAGGTACTGTTGAATGCTGCCATTATGTAACACAACAGTTGTTGGTTTACAATGGTTTTAGGTAGGATTAATTTGATTGTTGTCTGCAAAATAGTTTTTTCATTAGCAGACAATAGGTTTATATCACATGCAAGTTTTATTAATCTTTTTAAAACAAAAAGGATGTATGATACTATTTCCTTAAAAACATAATGTTGTCTCTTATCCAAAAACGTTGACCTTCATACCATCTAGCTCCATTAACTGCCTCTCAACTAAAGTTCTCTATAAAAGTTGTGGTTTTCAGTGCCGCCAGCCAGGCAGAGAAGTTTTGTGACAAAGCCATGTGACTTCTCTGGTAACAAGGTCACTCTTGATTGTAAATTATTGTTGCCACAATATCTGAATTTATATTTTTGTATGCCTAGCAAATCTTGCAACTTGGAACAATTGAATAGATTTCTGCGTATTGCCTAACATCTTAGGCCTAGTGCTGGTAGTAGCTTTTGATTCATTCATTAATAAATTCATGAACAGTCAATGAAGATAGTCTCTCTCTTCAGTTAACCAATTAACTATTCTTTTGAGATTTCAATCCTGTGGAAATTCCCAGAGTATAATAAACTGTAGCTTGTTATCTCCTTGTACACTGTCAGTGAGAATGAGGCTGTTTTATCACAGAAAAACGGTTCAGTACCTTAAAATGAAATCTGCACGTTTGCTAAATTTAAACTTGTACAGCCCAGGAACACGATGTACGCTGACTGGTAGTGATACTGAAAATTGTACTGTAGTTAAAATCCCTTTTTCAAGTACAGTAATCCGTCGCATATCCCACTGCGGTGGGGCCAGAGTAAGGGTGGATATGTAAAAAGGTGGATAAATGAATCCTGTTTTAAATACCATTATACACAGCTGTAACAATTACTATATTCGCACAATTAGATTCAGCTTTTATTAGTAAGCTACCCTAAATCCCTTGTTTAGAAAGATTAATACAGAGTATTAATGCTTGATACACTCCGGAAGCGAACAGGATTTATTTACATATCAAGTCAACACACTGAACAGCTCATGTGACACTACCAACAATGGTTGCTGACAGAGCACATACAACACAGTGTACGGAAACTTTGGTATGATCTTCAATCTCTGAACTAATCCTCTCTGTTCAATAATAAACTAACATAGAGATTGATCCTGCCGGATAAACAATTAGGGTGGATACGTGACGGATTACTGTAGTTGCTATAGTAGTTATATTTATATGACTTTTGAGTTAAATAACATTTGATTCACTGTAGTGCAAGTAAGTATCCCAGTAACCAATGCTGATTTTAATAATGTATTCATCCCAGACCCAATTTTGTTACTGAATACTTGCTTGTTTCCATACATATCTGTTATAGTTTCCTAACTTTAATGATGGCCATATTTTGTGACAGCTGATAAAGAATTAATTTCCATTTCAGATTCACTTTTCTAGCTGAATCTATTAGACCGTGTTAAGGAAATGTTATGTGGTACATGTTCTCTGAGGCTGTAGTCAGATATCATTTTTTTTACTTTGCTGTCTTAATGGAAATAATCAAGGTCCTGCTGGGTTCCTTGACATTTTTGGAATCAAATCATCTCTCTTACTGAGCGAGCAGGAAATGTGCAGCCTTTACTCCAATATGATAATAGAAAATGAGCTTGGGACACAAAAATTCACAGCAGTTCGAAAGATTATCACAGAATAAAAATATACACTGTTTTGACATACCACAAGGACAGGAAATAATGATGTTGAATTAAATTAACCTTTCAGTTGAAAGGTTACACATTTTGCACTTAAGATGTTGGGTCGGTTTTATACAGCGCAAGATCAGCTGATTAGCCTATGTCAATAGGAGGTCATTGTTTTGCTGCTTTACAGCATGCTTGCAAGTAGTTGGGTATCAGTAGATCATTCATATATCATTTAGAGTGGATATTAAATAACGTATACATTAGTGGAAATAATTATGCAAACAGCATTTCAGTTTGTTCGATCCTATTTAAGTAGTCTTCCCATAAGTGCAGTATTTTAGGGTCATTGCTATTCTTATGTTTTGTCTTAATGAACATTTCAGAGATAATAAATGGCATACGAATACCATGAATTTTTAATACAAGAAACTTAGTTTGGGTAAACAAATGTTGTACTAAGTTTGCTTAGCTGAAGTTCATGTCTTTTATTTTTGATGCAGTGTTTGAAGCAGAGTACTGTCATTTTTCATCAGTCACCACCACTGGAGAACAGCCGCAAACTTACATGCAGTTCTCTTGTACATGTTCAGAAAACTACCATTGAGTTTATTTTTACTGAGAGTAGCACATGTTCTTTTCCTGTTTTTTCTGGAGACAATTTAATTGTCTCCTCTTTATTTTCCAGTTGCAGCTATGCTTTTAAACAGCATTGTATCCACAAATGCCATTTGGAACCAGTCGGTAGTGTACCAGTGTAAGGAAATCCTGAATGTTGATATTTTACGATTACTTGTCGTCACTTTACCATTATCCCTCCTCCAGGGCCACCAACTCACCACGTGTACCCTGGACCCCCTTCCCACTCACATCTTTCAAATTGCTGCTCCTGCTCTACTCCCCTTCATCTCCTCCCTTTTCAAACAAGACTATCACCCCCTCCTCAAAAAAACCTACCCTCAACCCCACCTCCCTCCAGAACTACCGTCCTGCCTCTCTCTTACCCTTCCTCTCTAAAACCCTCAAGCGGGCAGTACACCGCCAGCTGTCTGCTTTTCTGTCTGACCACTCTCTCCTCGACCCTCTCCAATCTGGCTTCTGCTCTGCTCACTCCACTGAAACTGCTCTCCTGTCTGTCACTAACTCGTCCATGCTCCTCTCTCTCCTCTGTCCTAATTCTCCTCGAGCTCTGCTGCCTTTGACACTGTCGATTACGCTATTCGCCTTTCCTCTCTCGCTGACCTGGGAATCTCCAGCACTGCTCTGGCCTGGATCTCCTACCTCTCCGACCGCACCTACCAGATAACTTGCCGTGGCTCAACCGCCACACCTCACCCTCTCTCAACAGGAGTCCCCCAAGGATCAGTCTTAAGTCCTCTCCTGTTCTCTCTCTCTACACTCCATCTCCACTCTAGCATGCACCTGCTGATCTCTTCCTGAGCAACATAAGAATAATCCAACCCTTCCTCACCAACTACTCCATGCAACTCCTCATCTAGGCCCTGGTAATCTCCCGCCTAGACTACTGCAACTCCCTCCTGACCGGCCTGCCTGTGTCTGCCACCCATCCTCTGTAGCTCATCCAGAACTCCGCTGCTCTCCTGGTGTTCTCTCTGCTTCGCTTCTGCCACACTACTCCACTGCTCCGCTCACTCCACTGGCTCCCGATCATTGTTCACATCCAGTTCAAGACTTGTACTCACCTACCGATGCCTTGACCAGACTGCACCCACCTACCTCCAGACCCTCATCTCTCGCTACACCCCCAACTGACCTCTCCGCTACACCTGCAGAAGAAGACTAGCTGTACCTCCACTACACTCCGCTGCCTCCAGAGCCCACTCCTTCCCCACCCTCGCCTTGAAGTAGTGGAATGTCCTTCCTATAGGTGTCAGGACTGCTTAGTCCCTTACCATCTTCCGGTGCCTCCTGAAGACACACCTCTTCAGGCAACACCTGTAAAACTCAACTCTCCTTTTGGACAATATAGCACTCTGCCTTTAATGCACTTTAACTTGCACTTATCAACTCCCTATTTTACTCCTGCACTTAACCCACACTGTAGTATCTTGTATTTCACTTACACTCGTATGTAACCCTAATATAACTATCAACACTGTTATCAGTTCTTGAACTGCCACAATATCAAATCATACTGTGTTTTGTATTTGCTCTTATTAGGATTGAAGTCATTGTATTTTGTATTGTGCTATTAATTGTACTGTAATTATAAGGGCATCTGCTAAGAAATAAATAATAATAAGCAGCTTTCTATTTTCAATACTTATATACAGCACCAGGTGACACCTCCATCTGAGATGCACTCCACCATGATGAGTAGCTCTTTACAAGAAAGTTAACATCCAAAAGTTTTTTAGCATCACAGGTATTGTGCAATACTGTATATAGCTTTCATACCTTATTTAAAATGTGTGTGATTTTTAATTGGTGTCCTGTTTTATTTATTTTTAACCCAATTATGTAACCAGGTTATATGCTTGAGATGAAAGCCTTTAGTGTTAAGTCTGGTCTAGTTTTATTAATGCACATTAATACACTGAACAAAAATATAAACGCAGCATGTAAAGTGTTGATCCCATGTTTCATGAGCTGAAATAAAAGATCCCAGAAATTTTCCATATGCACAAAAAGCTTATTTCTCTCAAATTTTGTGCACAAATTTGTTTACGTCCCTGTTAGTGAACATTTCTCCTTTGCCAAGATAATCCATCCACCTCACAGGTGTGGCATATCAAGATTAAACAGCATGATCATTAAACAGGTGCACCTTGTGCTGGGGACAATAAAAGGTCACTCTAAAATGTGCAGTTTTGTCACACAACACAATGCCACAGATGTCTCAAGTTTTGAGGGAGTGTGCAATTGGAATGCTGACTGCAGGAATGTCCATCAGAGCTGTTGCCAGAGAATTGAATGTTCATTTCTCTACCATAAGCCGCCTCCAGCGTCGTTTTAGAGAATTTGGCAGTACGTCCAACCGGCCTCACAACCGCAGATCACGTGTAACCACCCCAGCCCAGGACCTCCACATCCGGCTTCTTCATCTGTGGGATTGTCTGAGACCAGCCACCCAGACAGCTGATGAAGCGGTTTGCACAACCGAAGAATTTCTGTACAAACTGTCAGAAACCGTCTCAGAGTAGCTCATCTGTGTGCTCAGCGTCCTCACCAGGATCTTCACTTGAGTGCAGTTCGGCATCATAACCGACTTCAGTGCGCAAATGCTCACCTTCGATGGCCACTGGCACGCTGGAGAAGTGTGCTCTTCACGGCTGTATCTCGGTTTCAGCTTTACCGGGCAGATGGCAGACAGCGTGTATGGCATCATGTGGGTGAGCGGTATGCTGATGTCAACGGTGTAAACAGACTGCCCCACGGTGGCGGTGGGGTTATGGTATGGTCAGGCATAAGATACGGACAACGAACACAATTGCTTTGTATCAATGGCAATTTGAATGCACAGAGATACTGTGACGAGATCCTGAGGCCCATTGTTGTACCATTCATCTGCCGCCATCACCTCATGTTTCAGCATGATAATGCACGGCCCCATGTCCCCAGGGATCTGTACAGAATTCCTGGAAGCTGAAAATGTACCCGTGTTTCCATGGCCTGCATACTCACCACACATGTCACCCATTGAGCATGTTTGGGATGCTGTGGATCGATGTGTATGACAGCGTGTTCCAGTTCCTGACAATATCCAGCAACTTCGCACAGCCATTGAAGAGGAGTGGGACAACATTCCACAGACCACAATCAACAGCCTGATCAACTCTATGAGAAGGAGATGTGTCATGCTGCCTGAGGCAAATGGTGATCACACCAGATACTGACTGGTTTTCTGATCCATGCCCCTACCTTTTTTTTTTTTTTTTTTAAAGGTATCTGTGACCAACAGATGCATATCTGTATTCCCAGTCATGTGAAATCCATAATTCCTAATGAATTCATTTCAATTGACTGATTTCCTTATATGAACTGTAACTGTAAAATCTTTGAAATTGTTGCATGTTGCATTTATATTTTTGCTCAGTGTAGGTTTCTTCTTTTTTGGCATTATTATTGCATTATTTATTTTTTTTAAATCTAGGGATTCAGTCTTGCTTGTGTTTTGCTGCAGGGGGTTGAATTCTGTCATGCTCCAGATTAAAAAATACATGCCTCACAGCTTGATTGACAGTCCACTCCATCATGTCATGAGAGTTGCCTGAATTATGGTTGTCCAGAGGGTTCTTTGGGAACCTTGGGCCGTGAAAACTAATCTTGGGCAGCATCTGTGTTTTGTCTGGTATGAGACTTCTTATGTTAACTGTGGAAAGTCAAAATGAGTCACGATTTATGACAACCAGTGTGTTGACTAACCTGTCTGTGAAAAATCCTATACTCTGTATCAAAGGGAAGTTGTGATTGCTCTCCAAATGGATTGAATGGGGTCTGGTTTAATAGCTTGCTTCAGAAATATCTTACTGTTGTCTTGCTACCCACAAAAAAAAGTTCCCGTTTGTTCCCGCACAGTACTGCTGATACCAATTCTTGCGTATTGAAATGCAGAACTTGAAATTCATATCAAATGTGACTTACATGTTTATTAATTTAATTTATGAGGTTGAAAACTGTTGTATATCCTCAGGTGTTTTAGTGTAGAACTTCAAAATGTGATAGTAATGCTTTGTGGTTAACGTAGTATAGCTATAAATATTAAACCGTATAACTGTATTCTGAAAAATATTGAACAGAATTCCAATAATACACCATTGAATACAATATTTTACAGCTGTTACTTGTCCCATGATGGCAAACTGCAACACTGCGCTGAGCAGGGTGATTCTGGTTTCATACCCTGAGACTTTTTTCTTTTTTTCTTTTGGGGGAGGACAGCATTCTTTCTCTGCACTACATTCAGTGAAAAAAAAATACATAATTAATACAAAAACACATTGCCATGAGATTTACAGTCTGTTTTGTTTTAAATAGTAACAAAATACAGTCGACTCTGCATAATTGCACAGGCTCAGGACCGGTGTGATGCTATGCACATAACTGGAGTATGCAGTTAACAGGAGCAAGATAATACAATAACAACAGGTCTATACGTACATGTACGTGTATATAGGACTCATTTTAATCAGATTAATAGCATTATTTTCCATTTATTCATTATTTTATTGGCAGTAACTTTAAATACAACTTCAAAACAATAAGTGAACTTGAAATATGGTACAGCATAACACCTATAAAACATTCAAACATCACTTCTCCGTGGCATTATAATCATAATAATAATAATAATAATAATAATAACAGTAAAGTACTATAGCTGGCATGAAGGTCATGCCAAATTTATAGAACTATGCAGAGCCTACAACATGGAAAATACTCCACCGATTTAAGCTGACAGAAAGTGATTGCAAACTAGACTATTCTAGCTTATATATACTGGGGGGGGGGGACTGTCACAAGACTGAAGGTTTATATACAGTACCGTGTTTTTTATTTAAATTGACTTAAAGTAGCCTACTGTATACACCTTCAGAAAAAAGAAAAACCAGTGAAATACAGGTACGTTACAGTGCTACTGTAAGCTCAGTGCACACACTACTGTATTCTCTGGAAACGTGGGAAATGAAAAAAAAAAGATGTGTACAGTACCTTACTGTAGATAGTGTGACTACAACGTAGGAAAAAAATATTTGATGGAAGTCTGCACAGCATCTGGCCTGAGTGTTACAGGTTCGCTTTGCCATTTTCTTATTTTTTCCCCACTGCCAAACCGTTGCAAATATGTACGAGCATAACAACAGCATGTTGATGGAACACGTGGACTGCATTATGCAATTAACCAAAATAAAATGCATTGTACAACCAACTTCTATGCAAATAATCTCACTGTATTATACAAATAATCTCATATATAAATATTTACTTTCTGTCATTCATATTTGTCAATCTTCATGTTTTAACAGTTTCACAAATCGATGAATTGTGCGTGTCCAATAAATAACATACCGCTTCTGTTCAAATCTAGTAAAACATTACTATAGCGTTTAAATCTAAATAAATACGTAAATATGGTAAACAGCAAACTAGGTTTGCAACACTAGAAACGAAAGAAAAAAACATTCCTTTTTTTCCAGGGAAAGTTTGTCTTGGAATTTAAACAGTAAACTTCACGTGTGTTTGGTTTTAAACATCCCAACAAGTACTGTACATGCTTGCCCACAAATTTGACTCAGAAATAGTTTTATAAATTACCCAGCACAATTTTTTTCTGTTTTTCAGTTGTTTTTTTTGTTGTTGTTGTAACTTTACTAGATTACTGCAGTTAAAAGTCAGGTTCATGCATTAAAAGAGTTCACTTATTTGCTAATTTACAAAAAAATGTAAATAACACCTTAAGTTGATCAAATTAGCCTGTTCATTGCCAGAGGATTATGTCACACTTCTCTAAGAAAATCCCAAAGATTTGTGCAAGAAAGTATGTACCAGGTCTTTAATGACTACAAAAAATAAATGGTATATATATTTTTTTCTCCTGGAGATATTTTTTTTTCTCCTGAAAATATTTTTCTTTCTCATTTGTGGGAAGTTTTTTTACATTGAGCTGATGTCTTCAAAATATGGAAAAAAATGCCCAATATCTGTAAAGCTAAAGGTCAGCTGGGAGATAAAGTGTCACTTAGCAACTGTGGTTCCCTTCATGAGCAGGTCATTTTGTATGGCAAGGTAGCTATGGTTTTGGTTCTTGAGTCACATTTAGTTGAATTGTGTGCCTTTTCTCTTTTGAAGCCTGAAGCATACATACTCACTCAGTCAGTTAAGTAAAACATGTAAAGACCTGAAATAAGTCAATTGTTATGGCACTGCAGTACCTATATTTAGTAATGGTTGTGTTGATTTAATTTAGACCACAGTTCTAGATATTTATTAACACAAAGCCAAATTTAGCCAAAAATCAAGCTGTTCTTTTGCCAAACCTTTGAGACAAATAAATAAATACAAAACTTCATAGTTTAATTGATTAAACTGAAACTAATTCTATAATATAATTATGGTGGTGAAAGTGTTTCTGTTTGGCAAAGATGAAGGTATAACACAATGCCATAGTCTATTTGAATTCCAATGTTGCTATCACAAACTCATTGTATCCCGCAGCTGTGCACTGCAGCTTCTTTGATTAAAAATAGAGGAATTGTGGAGGAGTTAACTATTTTGGGAACTGTTTGGAGAATCTCTGCATATTTGTATTGTTTTAAGGCATAATCTTTCAGATGAAGGCTTTCCTCTGGTATTATTACAATTTTTTTATTTTTTTTAATTTTATTTTTTACATGCTCAGTTCTCTCACCAAATACTAATATGCTCTATTTAGAAAAAAAACTAACAAAAAAAACTTTTTTTCCAGTTTTTATTAAAGTCAAATTTGAAGCAGGTTACTGGGAGCAAAACATCTAACTATTTATTTATTTATTTCATGCATTTTTATCTGGCTTTAATAACAAAAAACCTGTAAGGCTTTCCTATAAAGCAATTTACCAGCATACACAGTGAACAGACACAATACAACTTACAGTAGCACTGGCATATACACTGCTTTTTTATTGAGTTCTAATTTTGTGGATTTTGTTTTTCAAATACTAATGCAGCAGTCTGTCACATATGTGACTGCGGTTGGACCAGAGTCAGGGTGGATATTTAAAAAGGCAGATAAATGAATCCTTTTTTAAATACCATTATATACAACTGTAACAATTACTGTATTCACACAATTAATGTTTTGAGATTCAGCTTTTATTAGGGAGTTCCCCTAAATTTCTAGTTTAGAAAGATACAGGGTATTAGTGTTTGTGATAGGGTAGCTGTCTGCCACATGGGTGCATGCATTTGCTGCTGAGTGACAGGCAGGAGATTGAGACAAAGGTTGAAGTTGATACGCCCTGCAGGCGAACATAATTTATTTACATATCAGCACTCTTGCCTGCAATGGTAGAGCACAGAGTGCATTCAACAATCTGTGAAAACTTTGGCGGGATCTACAATCTGTGAACTAATCTTCTCTGTTCAGTAATAAACTAACTCTGGCTACTCACCTGGCGGTTTCGACTGTTTCGACTTGCTTATTCACTCTTCGGTATCCAACCCTGGTTCTGATATTCTCTCTCTCTCTCTCTTTCTCTAAAAAGTTCTACTTTTGACTCATTTGTCCATAGAACATTGTTAGAACTCTTAAAGATCATCCAGGTGCTTTTTGGCAAACGTGAGACAAGCATTCATGTTGTTCTTGGTGAGCAGTGGTTTCCGCCTTGCTACTCTGCCATGAATCCTATTTTTGCCCAGTGTCTTTCTGATGATGGAGTCATGAACACTGACCTTAGCCGAGGCGAGAGAGGCCTGCAGATCCCTGGATGTTGTTCCTAGGATTCTTTGTGGCTTCCTGGACGGTTTTATGCCTTACTCTTGGAGAGATTTTGGCAGGACAGCCACTCCTGGAAGATTCACTACTGTCCCAAGCTTTCTCCATTTGGACAATATGGCTCTGACTGGTTTGGTGGAGTCCCAGAGCCATAGAAATGGCTTTGTAACTGATAGGCATCAACAACTTTTTTCCAGAGGTCTTCAGGAATTTCTTTTGATCGTGGCATGATGTGCCTCTAGAACCTGTGTGCTGACAACTTCACTCTGATGGTAAGGGCCAAAGTTAGTCAGAGTTATATTGGACAGGGCTGGCCCAAATCAGACCTGATTGTTAACCAAAGTATTCAAACAGCTGACCCTAATTATCCCTTTAATTGGGTTGAGTTAACTAGGGAGGGCAATAACTTTTTCACACCTGAAGATTGCATGTTTGATTACCTTGCACACCAAACAAATGAAAGAAGCACTGAAATTTGGTGTCATTTTTTCTCTCAGACTCCCTCTATATACTACTATAACCCACAAAAAGATCTGACCAAGTCCAATGTGAAAAATGTGCAAAAATGCAGAAAATCAGACAGGGAGCAAATACTTTTTCACAGCACTGTATGTGACCGGTGGATACACAACAGATTACTGTACTACTACCACTACTACTACTACTACTGCTGCTACTACTACCACTACTAGTAAAATAAGAGTTCAAACTATACACCTCACCTGTGTTTACCTGTAGTTCTAGGTCATGTACAGGCTGTTGTGGATCTAAAATTTGTAAAACACAAAAAATGTATAAACTTGTCTACAATAATAATTGAAAAAAATAATGCAACATGAGCTGGGTGAAACTTTTTTTTGTGTGTGTGTATTGCATTGCACATAAGGGCAAGAGACTACATTCATCAGAGAACCTATTGTCTCTGCTGTCTCCAGCAAGTACATTTACAGTATTAGCTGCACCATTCCACAGCTCCTGTATTTCTTTTCCTTAATACCCACACTGAGAAAGTAACACTTCTCAACACCGGCAGTGTTTTTAATTTCTTCTATAATGTTCTGCAGTAACGGACGTTTGAAAAATCCATCCACCTTTTTAAAGTGATGAGTAATGGAGGGAAGCAGCTTCTGGAGTAAATCGGTATTCCATTTCCTGTCTCTAGTCTCTGATTTATTAGCCCTGTTGATTGTGTAAAAGCAAGGCTAGTGCTTATGTCTACACTATTCTAGGGCAGTGCTGGAAAACACTTTATTTTATTAGCACTTTATGTCAGTGTTTAGCACACTGCTAAAGCCAATTATGAATAATACTGCCATTTCTAAATGATGTTTTCATGAACTGATTGATTATTCACGTTAGAAGGGAATCCATGTTTCTGTTCTGGATTGCCCTTAAGATGATTGCTTACATGCACTTAACTAATCTATATTTAAAGTTTAATTACCATTAACATTCCCCTTGCATAATAGCAGTCTAGTGGGGTTGCTGCACACAGTTGAAAGCTGAAAACATTTATAGCCTATTGTTCAGAACAGGGAGTAATAAGAAACTAAGTGTCATGGTGATTCAGTGTCTTCTCAGGGTTGTACACTTGTTAGTACAAGAGGTATAATCTTACTGCCTATCATGACCATCCGTCCTGAAATCCAAAAATAAACCATGCCAATTTAGTGGAATTGTTGCTGTATTTCAAACCGGGCTCTGTGAACTTCCTGGTATGAGAAACAGGGGTCAATATTAACACAACTCTCAAGCTTCATTTTGTCCCAAGACCAGCCACTATGTTTCCAGTTGCATTACTTTCCCTGCACTCCAAACGTAAGTGGCATTACTAAGTGAGCCACTGGGAACTGACTTTGCACTTTTTGTCAATAAAATAAATAATACAGCTTGAGACGCTGAACTGTTGAAGTGATCAGTTTATCTGTGGTAACTGACCGCTGGTCCAAGTATTATTGTGTAAAGTAAAAATCCATCTAGAATCAGGACAGTATATCTAGTGCTGTGTGACACAGTCCAAACAGTATACAAAAATAAATCTTACTTGTTATGGGACATATTTGTAAGGTGATTTTTATTATTCTTTGTTTAGCAGACGCCTTTATCCAAGGCGATATTTGTAGAGTCACTTACAACAACGCCTCACCCAAAAGACGGAGCACAAGGAGGTTAAGTGACTTGCTCAAGGTCACACAGTGAGTGAGTGAGTCAACCGGAACTGACGTCACCACAAAGCCATCATGTCACAGTGTCCTTATCAATAAATCATAGTGTGTCTAAATAAAGTTTTGAATCAACACAAACAGATTTTTTTTTTTATCATTTGTTGCGTCTTCTTTAGCAGCCGCATCTATCCCAGATATAAAATGTTACCATATTGAAAAACAGTAAACATAGTGTGCGTTTTGTACTAAAGCAGGGTCAGCTGCTGCAGGGAAAATTGAGTTTATTTCTCAAACTGACCATTTTAAGAACGATGACAGCTGAACGCCTATAAATATTTGGAACCGTAATTAGGAAGTGTAAAACTGAGAGAGAGAAAAAAAAAATCATTTAGGGTGTTAAATGTACTGTTGGTTTCTTGATTGCAGTAGAAAACTTGCCATTCACTAAACTTAGCTTTCAGAGTGTGGTAATGATAAAGACTGGTTTGGAAATATCTAAAATTATATAGTATTGTGTTTACTGTGGTGTATTTAATATTGTAAATAACATACAGGTTAGGGTTAGGGTTATACAGGTGGGCGAAACGAGTAGACAAGTACCCAGGCACTGAGTTCATCGACCCGCTCCGTTCCCGGTACCATACTCTACCGTAGACAATAGACAACCAGGTTACTGCCCCTGTACCGCACCATATTGACCTGATGAAAGTCACCGAACTGACCGTTACTGTTCCAGTTCCAAACTCTGTACTACACTGTACCGACCGGGCGCCAAGGCACTGAACCGGTACTGAACTGACCCTGTAGTAAAGAAGGCAGACTAGTAAAAATGAGATGAGTTTTGATTCCCCTAAAAACTCCTTGAAACCAACAGCATGTGTAAAAACTATATTTGTGTAGCTCTGTCTTTGTTTGTCGGTATGGGGATGGGTGTGAAAATGTGCTCCGGACCTTGACCTTGCTGTAACCAAGAATTTTGGACCTTCACTAAAATAATTGAGTAACTTTGCAGTAGAGCCTAAAAACATTGGGCACCATCTTACCTTTTCAACTCACTCCAATACTGCAATAAAGAAACAGCCATATTTGTAAACTCTGATTTTGACAATCTGACATCGTACTGTACCACTGAAATAAGTGTATCTACACTATAGAATAGAACAGTCCCCATGTGCAGTATTGTCTAAAGGGTCAGAGAATTTACTGTCTTACATTGCCCCACAAGGATCACCCGAGCCTTCTAAGAAACTTGTGGGACCTGGTCCGTCTGGAGGGGTGGTGATGCTTGTTTTTAGTTTTGTTGGAACTAGAAGTTTAAGTGATTGTCACTGGAGAGGGGAGTTTATTTGGATATCATCAGTTTCCCATTCTCCAACAAATCACTGATGTAGAAAGTCACTAATTTATGTGGAACACACTGACTGTGGCATGTTGCAGTGTTACGCTAGGTCACGCCAATGGCCCCCTGAATTTAAAAAAAATGTCCCACTGAATTTCTCTTAACGCGCCCGTGTGTCCCCCTTCCCAGACGCAATACCAATAAACAGTATTATGAATCACACACTTAAGGATTAGACACACAAATACTTTACAGTGAAAATAACTTATATTTTCGTTAAATCTAATGTTCAACCCCCCCTTCTCCCCATCTAAAAATGGTTTGGTCCAGGATCGACCGTAACTGACTTTAACGTTACAAAACAATTTATTAAAAACAAATTTACATCCTGTAAAGCTTGCACCACTAGCATTTAAGTGTCCTGAAGCGTCGTTAGTAACTGAAGAGTTGAAACACTTGCTCTGATTTGGTGTAGGAAAGGTATTACTAGCATTGCTGTCACAGCAGGGGGGCTTGTTCCTGAAGACTCCCAAAGAAATGTATTTATTTCCCTTTTTTGCATTGCATCCGTGAAGTTTGGAAACTTACAACTTAAAACTTTATACAGGACAGGATTTTTTAAATCTGGCTATGAGTACATTTGTATATCAGTGATATTGGGACTGTCCAAGACCACCTTGATGATTTTTGGTCTGTAATGCTGATATTTGAGTGACATGTTCACGGTCAGTGCCATTGGTAAGTACAGCAAAGTTATTTTTACAGAGATTGGTGGTTTTTTTGTTTCTTCGTCTACAAAACAAAAAATATACTTGAACCATACTTTAAGAGCAAGTTAGTAGATCTTTTTTCAGATCTGTTCTTGAAATCGGCTTTTTACGATTTATATAATTTAAGCCACAACAAGCTGCAAATTCAGCTTGTAGATTTAGTTGTTTGGTTGCCTGACGGTGGTGTACCAGTATGTCTAAAGCACAGGACTAAAAACCACCACATAAACAGGTGGTTTTCAGAATTTTTACCGACATCGTGGATCCCGTGTGAACCGTCTGTTTTTTTTTTTTTCCAGATAACTTTCTCAGAATTATTTTTTATTTATTTTTATTTTGTTATGGTCACGAGAGAACAGCTGATATAACCATGAGTGTTTAGTGTTTGTTTGTTTTGTCTACTGTACATTTTATTTGAATTATACAACTTAAATCTTGGTATAGAAAATGGCATATTGGATAGTACAATAAAGTTTCCTTAGGTGGTTGCGGATTTGCAATACATCCTTGTCTTTTAACACCTGTTTCTTATCCACATGAGTGAAGAACAGGCGTCAAGGACACACGGCAATGCACTAGAAATGTGATCGAGATCACTGACATGGATTTTGCCTAGACATATTTGGTAATGGTGTTAGACTCCCCACTGTTTGTATGCAGATAAAATGGTCTTATAATACTGTAAGTGTTCGGTGGCTGCTTCTAATCATGTTGAGTTTATTTATCACGGAGGCGAACAAAGAGTAAATGAGAAAGTGCATGATTAGAGGAATTCACTGAACAATTAATTATAAACAAACTGTGTATTGGGTTAGGGAGCTCTATCGTAATTTTAAAAGCTTAATAAATATATAATGAAGTGTTACATACATGGTGTACATGTATAATAACCAACTGCAAACACCAATGGCACTAGTATTTATACCTTACAATCGTACATACTAATACATGCAATAATAGATGTCATCATAAGAAAATAAATTCCAACCAATATACATATCTGGCTTATGGTATTTTTTTTCTTTGACCAAAAAAGAAGTTGTATATAGTAAGCTGTGGCAAAATATCCCCCCCGAATGAGGGTAAATGACTAATAGGGTTTCATAAATAAATGTACATTCTGCATGACAAAATAAACAATTTTAAAATAAGTTTACAAATTATACAAAACACATATATTCCCATTAATTTGTATTTCCATTTGGCGGCTGCTCCCTAGTGGGAGCTGTCTCCCTGTACGCTAGTAGTTTCCATAACCGCAAATTATGCTTTTATTCGTTTTTATTGATCTTGTTAACATGCATTTTGATTAACGAGTACCATTTACTTAGTCGTTGAGAGAGGAAGTGACGTACGTGACCTGTGACAATTAAGCTTTTTAACGAGAAATTAGTTAACGACCTCTTAGACTCAATTTCAAAACATTAACAGATTTATTTAATTAACACATTTAATTTGAAAATCACTTACTACTCGTTACTGTACTACGAGTTTGATACAGTAACACTGTTTTTTTTTAAATCCTGCTCTATAAATCACATGGTAAATCAACCAATGACTGATTGTCAGAATTCCAGAACACCTTATCCTAATGTATTGATGTCATTCTGTGCACAACAAATCCTTTTTTTTTGTTTGATAAGAGGTCATTACAGTCTTGGTTTTCAGGGCCTCTCATTACAACAGAAATCATTTCACAGTTTGAATAGCCAGAACTCATTAAAACTGCTTGGCATGATTGTCTTGTAATAAAATGCCTGTTTTATAGTTGAAATGTCTTAACTTTCCAGTTGGTTTTTAATTGTTTGTTATACTTCATAGGCTTACAACATCACAACTTACACTGGGGGAAAAAAAGACTGGATCGTTCAAATCTTTTTTCAATCTTGTAATATTAAACAATTAAAAAACGTGGTGCATTTTTCAATACCTTTAATACAGTAAGTATATTACTGAAAGCCAAATGAGTAGTTTCAGGATTTAAAGAAACCCAAGGCCTTGAAAGCCGAGATTACACTCTTCCTTCATTTTACTCCAGTTGTATCCTTTTTTCACCCTAGTCCAGTATTATTTTATTTCTTTTTTCCTTTAATTCAAAGTCTATTGAGGCAATGCAGCAGTTCATATTTGTGCTGCTATATAGGGATAATATATTTCAGTGCTTTTCTTTCTTGACACTTACTAGATCACAGTAGGCAGCAATATTTCAGTCTGTATAACAAAGCAAGGTATTGTGGAGAAGATGCTTTAGTATCTTTCCCCTCTCACTGCTTTTTTAAAAAAAAAAATCTGTATTGAATTGGATTTTTGTTTTAGTAAATTCCTGGGAATTTATCAGTTTCTTAAAGGTGGTAAAGGTGGCGAGGTTGAATCAGTACCAGAGTACATCAAAGACAGGTTTGTTTTACACTAAAACTAATTTATTTACTCAAATGTATATAACACATACAATATTGTCTGTTGTTTTATATACATTGCGTGTGAATATATGGACAAAATTATCATGGCTTTTGTAAAACCTGTTGATTTTTCTGTAGCAATTGAATCTTATTTATAAGAGAAAATGTTATGTTATTATCATAACCCTGGTTCCTGAAATAGAAATGTAACCATTACCGAATGGGTATTTTCCTCTTAAAGACCCAAAACCTGAATAAGATATATCAAAGCTGCTCAACGAGCCTGTGATGCAGTCATGGCCCTCCCCCAAGGACATAAAACACTGGGGATGCAGCGACCTTGAAGACTAATGGTTACATTTCTGTTTCAGGGAACCAGGGTTATGATAATAACCTAACGTTCCCTTTTAATTTAACCATTACCGAGTCGGTCAGTGTACACAAGCCGCCACAAGGGCAAGATTGCTGCATGACTGGAATTCTACAAAGCTAAGCCGAAGCCGTCTTGTGCGTTACTATTCAAAACCCCAGTAACAAGTAGCTAGGGCTAAAAAATTGAGAAGTAAAATTCACCTCTATGTCTGTGTTGTAAGGGTCAATTGAGAAGCCACCCTTAACACTCTAGTTCCAAAACCAGGGTTTTGAGGATCCATGACCTGTCTGTAGAACCTAGTAAAGGTATGGAGAATAGCCCACAATGCTGCATACAAGTGTCCTTGACAGATGCACCCTGGAATAAAGCCCACAAAGTTTACATGTCCCTGGAGGAATGGGCAGTGAGCTTTCTTGAAGGCAAGTTGGCCAGCTCATAGGCAGTCATGACTGTGTCAGCTAACCATTTGGACAGCCACTGCTTAGACAGGGTATGACCATAGGACTTTGTTCCAGAGCAGACAAAAACATTGTTCGGACTGCCTTTGAACTTGGCGTACTACGTTGATAGGACGAAAAGGCCCGCAGAGGGTATAGAACTGCAGCTCCCTGTCAGACTGGAAAAGAGGTGGAAGGAAGCCTCCAGTTCCACAGATTGGTTGACTTGGAATGCCAAGATTGTCTTCGGCAAAAGGCGGGATTGGTACAGGGTGTAACGTTTGTCCTGGCCTCTAAAAATTAAGCAGGCTGTTGCTATGGAGAATGCCTGCATCTTGCTCACCCTCTTTGCGAAGATGAACGCGATAAATATTTTCAGCTTTGCATGGTATCATGCATGGTATCAAATGGAGGGTTCAAGAATGCATTCAGCATCACTTTTAACCCCCAGCAAGGAACAATGTCCTTTATAAGTGGCTGAAGCCGCCGAATCTCTATCAAAAATTGCCGCGCCATGAAGCTTAGCTCCTGGGGGGACTGAGTCAATTTTGACATCACAAGCCAAATGGCTGCCAGATAGACCTTTAATGTAGAGGGGGATTTCTCCTCCTCAAACGTCCTGCAAAAATTGCAGTATTATTGCCATGGGACAAGTCGTGTGGTCAAACCTACGAGGCAAACACCATGTTTTACTTGTACCCGTACTGCGAATGTGTGAGCGTTGCTATGGCATATTGTAAGGTGTCAGAACCATATGACTAATTTGAGCTTGTTTGCCTGAAACAACTCTCAAGAACCAAGTTTGGTGTAAATCGTATAAAATCCACATTTTTGGTGTGATTTGTCACATAATGACCTTACCTTCACATTGATACACCTTATGAATGGAACTGTTATTCAGTGTGTGGGTATTGATTAAAGCAACCAGGGAGTTTGTGTCTGCAAAACACTGCATGGTATTTGAACTAGCCCTATGCTTCACTGAGGGATGTACAGGTAGACAATTATGTACTTCATTGTAAATGTGAAGTACAAGTTGTTTAGTTGTTAAATATAATTTGTTATATGTTTTTCGCTATTTGTTAATTTACACATTTTTTGCTTGAGTTGGCCAGATCTATTGTTTAAACGCTGCTAAAAAAAAAAAAAAAAGTGACTGATAAAGCCCTATGTGTCACTAAAATGTGTAAAAGGTGTAAAACGTTGTCAGGATGTAAACATTTAAAGAAAAAAGAAAACAAAAAGGAACTTAAAGAGCTAGAACAAAATATAAGTAAATGTACTGCTGTAAATCTATACAACTACCAACATGCTTTTTCATGTCTATAGGGAAACAAATGCAATTGAATTGGTCCTGCATAACATGTAAAGGTCACTTTAAGGCTGATTAATTTATAAATCATCAGTTTTTTTCTTCCACATTTCCAAGATGTTTGCTTGATGTACCTTTTCCTTCAATAAACCGACACTCTTGGCTATTTTCCAAACTGCATTAAGATTTTGTGTCCAATAACAAAGACGGTAATCCTCTTAAAGTGTTCTTTAAGTAACCGTTTGTCATCCTAGTGTTGAAACATACCCTGGAATCTGTCTTTGAATGAGCAGCGAAGTTAAGAGTCACGTCTGTGTTTTAATGACTGCTTTTCTTAATGATGAAAGAATTTCCAATGGGCAATCTTTATAATTGTCTGTAAGAATTTCACTGTTTTTTTTTTTTTGTTTGTTTAATCCGTGGTAAATGAAGAATGTAAGTGCTTGAACTTGTTGTTCTCTGGGATTCTGAAGTACTAAAACCTAGCAGGAAATAAATAAATAATTAATTAGTTAATTTAAAAAATAATAATAATAGTAATAATTACTGCACAGGAATTAAGGAAACTATTTGTGTAAAATGGGTGTTATTATGAGACTTTATATGTCCTGATTGAGAAAAGGAATTATTTATTTGTATGTACAGTAAAACCCTGATTATCCAATCCCTGGTTATCTTTGAATTGTTTCATAGAAAATGTGCTATTTTCCCCTCAATCTTTGGCTTACAAAACAAAACAACCCAGTACTGTACAGTATGCTATATATTTCATTGCAAAGAAGTTGAATTTTATGCGGTTTCATGATTGGGAGTCATAAATAAATTGAGTTTGATTATAATATGCTGAACAATTAGATTATTTGAAAACCTACTGTTTGTTTTTTGTTTGAATAACAAAATTTAATTTAACTGAACTTGACAAATGACTCATATATCATATATATATATATATATATATATATATATATATATATATATATATATATATATATATATATATATATATATATATATACAGATCTCTAAGTACAGTGAGTTGTCCTTTGTCCTGGCCAAGGTTGTATCTAGAGATTCAAATGAGCAGGGCATTCATAAAAGAAGAACCATCATTCTTGATCTCTCATCCTCTTGGATTGTGATTCCTTTAAAATCTGGATTTTGACCTGTTCCTAAAGCAAATACATATGATTTTCTTCCTGTGTTTGAAATCACTGCCTCCGTCAAGCTGGAATGGCTCTTCAGGTGCATCATTAAACAGTGTGACAGCTGCTTGCTTCCTTCAGTATTAAAAATCACCATCTGTGGTATGTAGTTATGTTTACATGCAGCCATAAAGTCTTATTTTGGTTATGCATTTATGGCATGGCAAACGATTATGCTGCTCCTACAAAGGTGAAATTAGTGAAACACTAATGTCACCATTGTAAACACTGCAGTGCATTCACTCTACTGCAGACATTAAACAACTACTGAGAACAGTCAATACACAGCTGTAGTGCAGCATTATCTTAACATGACTAGTTTAACCACCTTATTTTGTTTTGCAGGAAATAAAAAAAAGCCTTTATGGATCTGTTTACAATGCCTCACAGAAGTCATCTCTTATGGGAGCTTTTGCTCAGCATGTAAATGATATCATTAGTAAAGCTTCTGGGGGTTTATAACATTCTGCACCATTATCATTGGCAGATAAAACAAAATTATGTGCACGTAGTTTGTGGTTTACCAGTCTGCATACGTTTCAGGGCACAGTCTGGCCCTTACTGTTCACCCATTGCCCTGCTCTTACGCACACTAGACATGCAATGAATTGACAACCTTTTCTACACACCCTCATCTGATTCTTTAATTTTCTTCTCTCAACAGCAATGGATAACACATCTGCTTCATGATTTAGGAAATGTTTAGATCATGAGTTCTTGCTGACTGAAGAAATTCAACCGTGGTTAAGGGTGTTTGTCTTTATTTCTATAATGTGATAAAGTACATATTGGGGATGTGCATTTGAAAAAAATTGCTAACGACTAACGAGGCACTATATAATGGGGTGCCTTGGGAACGAAGTCCTTATCTACAAGTTAAGGATGGACATGGACATACTATTATAATAGCAGAGACAAAAACAGTTGTTTGGTTAAAATTGCACATTATGCATCAGCCAGTGGAAGTGGGCATTGGATATATCAATAAACAGAAGGAAAAAAGGAATATCGTACATAATATTAGGGCATGTGAAATTCATCATGAGGCTAATGACGGTCAAAGCAGCAGGCTTGTGAGCTGTTTACCTCCATACGGCCGTATTTTCTCAAGGGAAATTTGAACATTTTCCTTGAATGCTGCAGGCACAGTTTGTTTAAAAGTGCACAAATTTTGTTAAGGTCAAAGTAAGCTATGGATAATTGGTATGCATAAATCATAAAAAAATGTTTGCATGCTGTTAATCATAGCTTGTTTTTTATTAATATTTTATATATTAAATCCTGCTTTTGCAACTAGACAGTCACTGATCCTGTGTTTTATGCCCTAGTGGTTTAGTATAGTCATATATTTGGAAAGTTTGTAATGAGAGAATCTTATTTTTCCAAAGAAAATTGAAGGCTGGTTTCACAGACCCTGATCAACACAAGTCTTTATCTACATTAAAAAAATAAAAATAGAAATAAAGCATGTTTTGTTTCTTTTACTCTGGTTTTAGCCATGTAATATATTAATGCTTTTCTGATTACTTTGCTCATATTGCCTCAAAATCTCTTGTTCATTGTTTTAGTGCACCTGCAGCAAAGATATGGTGAAAATATCAATGGATCTCTTTGTGAAGAGGTTCCAGCCAGATAGATACCAGCTTTGGAAGCAGGGGAAAGATGTGGCCCCTATTGACCACACACAGCCCACTCCAGGGTCCACACCAGAGCTCCAGAGCTGGCTCAACAGAAGGAAGAAAGCAGGGACACCATCTAAAAGGTAAATAACCCATACATTTATGTAGAAATGTCTTATCTTTTAAAATCTATTGTTTAACCCTTTGCTGCCTAATCAGAATTCCCCTATTGGGACATGCACATGAACATGTTGGGTTTTATTGCTTGTTGTTTGGTAACCTTAAATCAGAATTTAAAACCCAATATATTAATAGAAAGGTCTGAAGTAGCTGTTTCCAATGATATAATTTGTTAACTAGTGGAATATAAAAAAGTAAATATGTAAGTCACGCACCCCATAAAGAAAAAAACAAAAGAATATGATTTTATTTTTTTGTTTGTTTGTTTGTTTTAATAACTGCTAATATCGACCACTTTCCAAGTTAGATAGAAAAAAAAAATATCTGGATAGTACAGTTGCGAAATTTCATGAGGATTTCAAATAAAAACACGGTTTTCAAATATTTTTACCGTTGCCCAAACAGCATCATCTTATGGAAGTTGGCTGGACTAAGCAAAATATCATAAGTACTTTGTCAAGTCTGATGCAAAACCTTTTACACTGAAAATATACAAATACATACAAGTGAAAATGCAGTTGGTTTTTATTATTATTATTATTATTATTATTAGCAGTGGTAGTATTTTTCTTACATTTACTGAAGTGCACGAAAAGAACATTATTTTTATTTTCAGCATACGCTGTTAAATAAATAAGCGTGCAGCAAACACTAATTGTATTACCATATTATATGCAAACATTATAGAAAAAAAGTTCAATGCAATCACAAATAGTAAAAACAAGTATGAACAACAAGCTATTTTATGTAAAGCAGAAGAACGTAGCCTACATGTTGTGACCACGGCAAGTAAAAAATAAAGAAAAGTATATATTCAGCAGAAGAAAAAAAAATAACTCTGTGATGATAAAGCAATACATGTAATACAAAGTAAATACAAACCAATTTTACACATAAAATGCAATAAAGTTATAGCAGTCAGTGCAAGCAAATAATGTACCGTCACCGTCAAACACAGTCAGCTCGTCCGTTTTCAAGAGTCTATTAAAAAAAATAAAAAAAAAAATATATAAACACAAAAAAAAAAATTGAAAAAATCAAAACATGTATTGAATTACAAGTTCATGAGATAATTACCTTCAAAAACAGCCGTAGATGAGATGTCTCCGTTGTCTTGGCGGTGTGTTTACATGGCATATCTCGAGCTTGCTATGTAACTCGGCTTTAAAGTCAGTGCTGCCGATCGCACTTCCTGTACACGACTTTCTTGAAGTGTATCATTAAAAATACATGGAGGGAAACAGGTTTTTTTTTTGTTTTAAGGCCTTGGTTTACTCAATAATAAGCTTCAGAAAGAGTGGTTTGGTTACCACATGGCTTATTATTGTTGTGAGACATCACAGAACTCAGGGCGCATCATTGGTCAAAAATGCACTAAATTAAAATGGTCCGGCGGCAAACGGTTAAAGACACTGTAAGAACTAAAATGCACGGCTGCAGGGCTGGCCTTTGTCCTCCAGAGGTTGGTAGCTCGCGGACATCCACTCTTCAGTTCCTGGGTGAAAAAGGAAGCTGGCTTGGTCATGAGATCGGAGGACACCCACTGAATCTCCTGGTGTGACCAGGGCATCCAAAAGGCTGTTTCACTGCCAAAACAGTTTAATCATCCTGCATTTAGGATTTCTTTTTCTTTTATTTTATATTTGGAACTTTAAAAAAAAAAGGAAAAAACTAATATTTGCAAACAAAACTTCTGTTTTCCGTGTGCTTCCCTGCAGTACCATCTTTTGCCACTTGTCACATCCTAACAAGGTCTTAACCCTTCGTAGTCTTTTTATTCAGTGCTTGTCAGGTGCGTCAGGTCCAATTTATTTTCACGCGTACTGTTTATTTTACACACGCTGTTTAAATTTTTTCAGAGTAAAACGCATTGCATGGAAAATCAACATCAGTACTGCATCTCCACCCCTTGTTCTCCCCACTATTTTTCACATACCCCTATATAGATGTGCACACCGATAAATCCACTTCTGATTTATCACCAAACTCCTCAATAGTGCGATCCAAGTGATTATTTTATTACTGTAACATCTCAAAAAGCTCTGCAAATGTCTGTGATATTCTTTGAGCGCTGGATGCGGAAGCAGCTATCTTTTGTTTGTGTCCCTCAGTATCTCTGTGGTGCAGCTGCTAGCTCTATTGCTCACACGCCCCCCTTTTTATTTTGGTTTCACCATGCCATTGAGTGGTTTTCTCGGCTTTCTCAGCTTTTTCTGGAGAAAAATCTTTTTAATGATGTCGGACAGGAAAGGGAAAATCAGAACGCCGGTCCTGGTCCGACATAGGGCCACAAAGGGTTAATGGTCAGGTCGCTCTGGGAAGGGCGGCGGCTAGCCTTCCTATGCCTCGGGGGGGTGGGGGAGAAGAGGATGAGGTTGATGCCAAAGACCGCAAGGCGCTTTTGCCTCTGTGCTGTCGTTTTTTGACTGGAGCACTATCCACCAGTGGCGGTGCTGCACGCCGTGGTGAGGGAGACTGGAACAAATTCTGCATATGCTTGGGCCTGTGCTGCACCAAACACCTGGAGCACTGCACAGGCCTCACAAAAGGCGTGATCCTGAAATGCCTGCTGAGTGTGCTCGACACAAAGACACCGTACACATTGGGCGTGCTTAACTTCTGAAGGGATAGGCTTCTTGCAGGTTGTGCAAGAATGGAACCCAGGCATTGTTGTAGCAAGACTATAGTAATGTGCACTGTTGATAACACGGTACGGTGCACAGTATTGAATACGGTACGATGTTACAGAGCGATAGTGGTATGCATGGTACAGTGTACTGCGGTGCAGCACGGGGCTTGGTACGGTACACAAAGGTGCACGGTGCAACACAGTGCAGGAGAACCATATGGTGTGGACGGAACGGTCGGGGCACAGTATAGTAAGGTATGGTGCATGGGGGTACTGTACAGTGCACTATCATGCACGGTGTGGGAGCATGGTACAGTATGCACGGTACGGTACAGTGCATGGTGTATTACTGTGCGACATGGTGCACAGAGGCAATGTGCGGTGATCTGTGCGATACTGTGCACAGTGTACTACCATGCGCAGTGCTTTACGGTGCACAGTACAGTGCATAGTACAGTGCAGTGTGGTACGGTGCACGGAGGCATGGTACAGTGCACGGATGGTACTGGCAGAGCCTAAGCAAACTGCATGTGACCAGGGCAGCAAAACAGGGATGCAGTGCAAAAACCTGTGAGTGCCTGCTTATACCTCTCTTTACAAAGTCTTCACAAAGCAGTGCCGAAGCTGCCCATTATTGTAGCATGGGCAGCAGAGCAAAGCTCTCTAACTGTTGGGCTATAGCCCGCAAGTTAGCCTGTGCAGCCTGAGATCTAAACACAGTGTTGTCCAGGAGCGCAGGCTTGCAAGAAAGTCTGAGTCCAGACTGCTGCGACTCCTTAAGCAGTAAGCCGTGAGCACAGCACCTATAATAAAAAAGGGAGAAACACAAATGCAGCAGTTTCAACCACAGTACAGTGCCTATAGAAAGTCTACACCCCCTTGAACTTTTTTCACATTTTGTTGTGTCAGTACCTCAGAGTTTCATGCATTTAAATGAGGATTTTTTTCCACTTATCTACACACCATACTCCACACTGTTAAGGGAAAAAAAGTTTTTATTGAGAAAAAAATTATGTGTTAAAAATACAAAACTGAAAGATCATAATTGGATAAGTTTCCACACCCCCTGAGTTAATACTTGGTGGAAGCACCTTTGGCAGCAATTACAGCTGTGAGTCTTCTTTGCCATTCTTCTTTACAAAACTATTCAAGCTCTGTCAAGTTCCTTGGAGAGCGTTGATGGACAGCAATCTTCAAGTCATGCCACAAATTTTTGATTGGATTTAGGTCGTGGTTCTGACTGGGCCACTCAAGGACAATTACCTTTTTTTCCTTAGCCACTCCAGTGTAGCTTTGGCTGTGTGCTTTGTGTTGTTGTCATACTAAAAGGTGAACTTCCATCCCAGTTTCAGCTTTCTTGCAGAGAGCAGCAGGTTTTCCTCAAGGACTTCTCTTTACTTTGCTCCATTCATTTTCCCTTCTATCCTGACAAGTGCCCCAGTCCCTGCCCATGAGAAACATCCCCGTAACATGATGCTGTCACCACCATGCTTCACAGTAGGGATGGTGTCCTTTGGGTGATGCACTGTGTTGAGTTTGCGCCAAACATAACGCTTTGCATTTAGGGCAAAAAGTTCCATTTTAGTTTCGTCAGACCACAAAACCTTTTGCCATATGGCTACAGAATCTCATGAGTGGTTTTTAGCATACTTCAAAGGGGATTCAAGGTGGGCTTTCTTGAGTAATGGCTTCCTTCTTGCCAGCCTACCATACAGGCCGTATTTGTGGAGTGCTTGGGATATTGTTGTCACATGCATATTTTGATCAGTCTTGGCCATAAAAGCCTGTAGCTATTGCACAGTTGCCAAAGTTGATCAGTCCCCTTCTTGCTCTGTCATCCAGTTTGAATGGATGGCCTGATCTAGGCAGGGTCTCGGTGGTGCCATACACCTTCCACTTCTTAATAATTGTCTTGACCGTGCTCCAAGGAATATTCCAGGCCTTTGAACTGTGCCTTTCAACAACTTTGTTCCGGAGTTCTTTTGAAAGCTCCTTGGTGCTCATGGTCATCATGGAGTCTTTGCTTTGAAATGCACTACCCAGCAGAGGGAACCTACAGGAATTGCTGAGTTTATCCTGAAATCGTGTGAATCACTACAATTTAACACAGGTGGAGGCCACTTAACTTGGTGTGTAATTTTGAAGGTGATTGGTTACACTTGAGCTAATTTAGGATTGCTATTACAAGGGGGGTGGACACTTTCCCAACCAAGCTATTTCAGTTTTAATTTTTAATACATTTTTTACAAATTTCTAGATTTTTTATTTATTTTTTTACTTGGAAGTTGTGGGGCAGGATGTGTAGATAAATTAAAAAATATATATATTTTAATACATTTTAATACCAGGCTATAAGGCAAGAAAAGGTAAAAATGTTGAAAGGGTGTGTAGTCTTTCTCTAGGCACTGTGTGTGTGTGTGTGTGTGTGTGTGTGTGTGTGTATATATATATATATATATATATATATATATATATATATATATATATATATATATATGATTATAATATATTATATGATAATACAGTATATATATTCTAAATATATATATATGTATATATGTGCCACTCTGGGAACAAAGTGTTGGCTTAGACTCATCCAGCCAAATGTGTTATCCATGACAGCCATTCCCTACCTTGACAGTGCTATCTCTTACAGCAGCCTCTATCACCCACAATCTCAATCTAAAAAGCCTAAAACACCAGAGGAGGAGGGAGCAACTAGAAAGCCAGTAATTACAGAAACTGCAGCCATTGGAGCAATTACAGATGGCTTCAAGGTCAAGGTAGAGCCGGAGAGGACAGCAGAGAAACGGAAGCTGCGAGAGACAAGATTTCTGTCTGGTGAAGGAGCAGCGAGCATTAGTGAAATCCAGGAGGATCACAAGCCATTGGATATAATCCATTTCTCAGGTGAGATAAGGGCTGCTTATGTGTCACCCTTAAATTGCATTGCCCAGCTGTCTGAAAAGCTATAAATCCACTCATGACAAGCTCTTGTTATTTTAAATTGACCTCCCCCTCCACCCCTCTCTGCTGCAGTTCTTGAGTATACTCTCTTACTTTCTCATAGACCTTGTAAGCAAGAGATATTGATTGGGTTTTGAGATTCAGGGAATGCTTAACGGATTAAGGGATATATTGAGTACCCAAAAAGCCAGTCATATATATATATATATATATAATATATATATATATATATATATATATATATATATATATAGACACACACACACTTTGGCTGTCACTCAATTACAATTTTTGATTGGTTAATTTATGGGCATTAGTTGATTAACCAATAGATTAATCTGTTTATATTACATACAAAATCAATACAATCTAAAAAACACTTTTTTTGAAATTATTTTTATTTCACTAAATGTTACAAATTTTCACAGAACAACTGTTCTTTCGGGCCACTGTCAGTCACACACCTGAAAACACAAGACAGCTGAGCTGTGTTTCCATCGTCGGTTGTTTCATCTACCATTACAGCTACGTACTTCGCTTTCTGCACTTCTGCTTTTATTGCATCTAGCAGAATTCTGAGACACCAAAGAGATTAAGGAACAGCTATTTATAACATAGAAGAAAACTGAGACACCTGATTGGTTAAAAGATGGATTAAGTTGTTAGCTACCATGGCTTGCATACTAATGAGCCACTTCACACTAAATAAATCACTACGCACCACTACATTCTAAATACCATGACAAACTGCCATTTTATTTGTTATTAGTTACAAAACCACTGGCAAAAATGAATAAATAAGAAAAATAAGTGCTCTAGCAAGAGTAGATACATAACAGTAGATGAGGAACAGCTAAATAAAATAGAAGAAAACAAATATTTAAAAAAACACTCTCTGCTGACAGTATGGGCTTTAAATGTACTTAAATAATGTATTCATGTCAGTCAGGAAAACTCTTAGAAAAGCAGGTAAAGACAAGGCCAGACACAACACCCCCCGAATTACCGGCCTGGATTTGTATTGTCTGTCTGTAATGGAGGCACTGTCTCCTGACACCACGGTCGGATTTGTGCTTAAAGTCTGGTTCGATTGTCAGCTTAATCTGGCACGACTTGGATGCGAGGGTGTCCGACGACAAACAAAAACATATTTTAAGATTCAAAGGGATTTAAACGTACTAGAATTTGTGTGCCTTGCATATAACAAGTTAACAAACTCACTACAAGATCCGGCTTCACTCTCCATCGCAGCTGCTCTCCTTACTTCCTTAGTGTCATTTGAAACTCCACCTATCATCACAGTTTGTGCTCAGCCCTCTAGTTTCTAGTGAGATGGCACTTTCAATGTAGAAATGCACAATAAACGAACATGTGCAATTTGTTTTTAATAAGCGAAAACTGAATTAAATTAAATGAAACTTGGGACTATATTACACTGCGGATGTACAGTATACACAATAAAAGTTTTATTGAGAATCATTTACAAAGTCTAAGGGCTGGCACAAATCACACAGATCCTGCGCTTTTCAACATATGCAGAGCACTTACCGCAGACTGTCTTTGTGTGTTTGGCACAGCTATCAACAGTAATCCAGGCTGCTGGCACCAAATGTAGGGCCCTATGAATTATGTTTGTTATTTTGCTTTTTCAGATTTATTATTTTATTATTATCTATTTTGTAATTCCGTCTACGATTTATTTATTTATTTATTTATTTATCTAAATTGTTTGATACATTGACAACATTTAAATAGCCTTATAACTGCATAAACAATCTTCAGAATTGGATTGCAATGGGAAAAATGATTTGACAAAAAGTACAACAATTTCAACAAAACATACTGCAGATATACAGTAAATGGTAAAAACAACACTTTTTAAATAACTTTTTAAAGCAGCACTCGGTATTATGTCCAAGCTGACATAGTTGAACAGTAACACAACAAGTCCACAGAAGAGCCTCTTACAGTTTCAATTTAATTTAATTCATATATGAAAAAAAAAATGTACTGAACAGAAAATAATTAATCCTTGCAGCAGTTCTTGATGCCATTTTAAATTAAACTCAGTACTTTCTTGTTTCCTATATTCTGAAGGAATGCTTACATTAATTTCAAATTAACTGTAACTGTCATATTAAGAGTGGCGACATTGCAAATTGACAAACTGAAATGTAATTATTTTTGCCATATCTGGCAGACATTGCCATTGTGGTACATGATGGTTAGCTTTTTAGTGTTTTCCTCAGAAAGTGATTCCTTCTGTCTGTAAGTAGAGTTTTATATTTTCTAATGCTTCACTCTGTGTCTACAGAGCTAACAGGGAAGATGGTGTAAGGTAGAGCATCCTCTGCTACTTTAGGCACTCTTCCCTTCATGACCTTCCAGTAAGTGCAAAGATCCAGTTGATCTGGGACAGGCTCATTCTGAATGCTGCTCAGAAACACCAGCCATTGTTCCATTGTTCTGGTGAGGGGTGGGCAAGAGGTGTCAGCTTGCTGTACTGATCAATGTTTTGTTGTATGGCTGGAGTCTGCCTGGGATCAAACACACGGATCAGTCGATACACTTATTTTGCTGGATGAACATCCCAGTGTTTGGAGAACTTGGTAAAAGCAAGCTAATAGGCTTCATGCAGTTTGTCCAGGATATTCCTCTTCTCTCTCATGGAAAGGTCATCCAAGAGTCTGTCAGTTCCTTCACCAAACCCAGAGGTTTTGGCTGTTCCAGAATGCAAGTATGACCCCAGGTCTTCCATGTTGTTGCAAGCTGAGACAGCTGTATGGTGGTGGGTACCATCAAAGGTGGTCAGGGCTGTTATCAGTTTGGGGCACAACTGCCCAAACATTATCGAGGCTGAGCTGGTTCCTATTCGGAATCTTCTTGTAGTTGTCTGTGGGCTTCTGCTTCAATGCAACATTATATGTGGTGAAGCATGTGCATGTTAATCAATAAGCGAAAAGCACTCAAAGCGCTCTCATCAATGTCGACCCTTCAACTTCCTTCAAAATATTATGTTCACCCCTTCTACCTGCAGCTTCAACACCTGCAACTATAGTGTTCCAAACAGTGCCATCATTACCAGCTTCTTGAGTGCCAGGTGGTGCTGGACTACCACTGGAGAAACAGCCGCCTCAGGTGAAGTAGCGGCTGGATCAGGTGCAGGGGCAGTAGGAGGTGAAATGGCTAGCATCCTTGCAGGGGCTGCCACAGGATTGCTTCTTCTCCCAGGGGATCTTCTGCACCCTCTTTGCACACTTGGTCCTGGCACTTTGCTGGCATCCTCCTCCCTGTCACTGCTGCTGGAAGATTCATCTTTGCAAACCCAGTCTGCTTCAGAGCCAGATTTGTCATTGTCTGTATGTGTGGCACCAGATTCGTTGATTGGTAAACTTTGCTTTAATTCCAAACACCTCTTTGCTGTCATGCATCTTCCACGTTTAGGAAAAGTCAGGAAAACACAGCTCCGTAATTTAAACACACACATTGCAATTTTTATTTAAATTCCAAAACCTTTTTTTTTTTTTTTTACACTATATACACCACTGTTTTTTGTCTCGTTGTTTCACGTTTTTGAAGAGATCTTTACTGTTATAGATAACTGAAATTAGGGCTTTCTCAATGATGCAACTCCAGCCTGCTGCTAGCGCAACATATTGAAATTGTGTGAGGTTAATATCTAGGAAAATGGAAAGCTTACTCTTTAAAATGCATGTATTTGATTAAATGCTATTCAAAAACTCATTGACATTAGTATTTAAATAAATATGAAACAGAAGTAAAAGCTCCTTTAGATTATAACCAAGCCTTTTATTATTTATACTGGTGCACAGTATAACAAAAAATACTTTACTTTTCTGTGCATGTTATCCATAGATTAGTATATAGTGCATCATAAAAGATCTAATTCAACAACCTGGGATTTATCTTAGGACAATCACAATTCTGTAAGTGATTTAACAACTGGAAGCTCAACATTTAGTTTTCTTGAAACAAACATGAAGACCTGCAGTGGGCTGCTGTCACTGTACCCACCATAAGCAGTTTATCATGGTAGAATAAAGGTATTAGTCAAACTAAAGTTGCCTGAATTGTATGTCCATGGGATATCAGCTATAAACCAAAAGGAAACTGTAGAGGAATTTCTTTGACATAATTTTGGAGAAATGCAGAATACCTATTTCCCAATTTAGCAAGAAATGCTAAAAGATAAGTAACACTTATGGGCTCCTGTGGAAGGGGTGTGGGTAATTCACTGACCAGGAGACAGACAGGTGTACTTGGAAACACCACACAGGTGCCCAGTTTTATTTTAGACCGGTTCTTATTTTTCTCCGGCAGAGGGCACTGTTGACAACGATGATAGACAGCACCACGGAAATACCACAGCTGGTACACGAACAGCAAATGCACTCGCAGGTGCTCAAAGAAATAATAATGAAAACAGAAGGCGAAAAGAACAAGGGAAAATAAAACAGTAATAAAACTACAAATAAAAGGTGCTGCACTCGGCAGCGTTATCCCGGTCGCCGCTACCCGCACGACCCGGATCACCATCCTATTCTATCGGCTATCTAGCCTGCTCTTTTACAATACGCCGGGGTCTGCCCAAGGGTTCCCCGCTCTCTCTGTCTCGCTGTGAATCTTTCTTTTCTCCCGGCTGATTCCCGGTCCTGAATCAAAGCTTCCGCACTCTTGGCGCGTCTAAGTGGGCAGACCTGAGGAAACAGCAGAGCGTTATTTTATAGGACCAACAATCACCCAAGATCCGCCTCTCAGCCATTCAGAGAGGGGGAAAGTCCACACACCCACTTTCCCACCTCCCTGTGTCACTGCCATAACTCACAGGCGGTTGTTGGGCGACTGCCGCCCTCTTCCTGCAGCCCATGAACACGCCAGCAGAGTCAGTACAGATCTCTCCCTGTTACAGCTCCTTATGAACATCTTTTTTTTTTTTTTTACATTATATTCAAAGAACAAAACAAAAAGAAAAAAAACATTATATTATGCAGCATAATCTAGATGTTTGTTTTTTTCTTTTTGTTTTGTTCTTTGAATGTAAAAAAAAAAAAAAAGATGTTCATAAGGAGCCCATAAGTGTTACTTATCTTTTAGCGTTTCTTGCTAAATTGGGAAATAGCTATTCTGCATTTCTCCAAAATTCTGTCAAAGAAATTCCTCTACAGTTTCCTTTTGGTTTATAGCTGATATCCCATGGACAATTCAGGCAACTTTAGTTTGACTAATACCTTTATTCTACCATGATAAACTGCTTATGGTGGGTACAATAAGAACATAAGAACATAAGAAAGTTTACAAACGAGAGGAGGCCATTCGGCCCATCTTGCTCGTTTGGTTGTTAGTAGCCTATTGATCCCAAAATCTCATCAAGAAGGATCCCAGGGTGTCAGCTTCAACAACATTACTGGGGAGTTGATTCCAGACCCTCACAATTCTCTGTGTAAAAAAGTGTCTCCTATTTTCTGTTCTGAATGCCCCTTTTTCTAAACTCCATTTGTGACCCCTGGTCCTTGTTTCTTTTTTCAGGCTGAAAAAGTCCCTTGGGTCGACACTGTCAATACCTTTTAGAATTTTGAATGCTTGAATTAGGTCGCCACGTAGTCTTCTTTGTTCAAGACTGAACAGATTCAATTCTTTTAGCCTGTCTGCATATGACATGCCTTTTAAGCCCAGAATAATTCTGGTCGCTCTTCTTTGCACTCTTTCTAGAGCAGCAATATCTTTTTTATAGCGAGGTGACCAGAACTGAACACAATATTCAAGATGAGGTCTTACTAGTGCATTGTACAGTTTTAACATTACTTCCCTTGATTTAAATTCAACACTTTTCACAATGTATCCGAGCATCTTGTTAGCCTTTTTTATAGCTTCCCCACATTGTCTAGATGAAGACATTTCTGAGTCAACAAAAACTCCAAGGTCTTTTTCATAGATTCCTTCTCCAATTTCAATATCTCCCATATGATATTTATAATGTACATTTTTATTTCCTGTGTGCAGTACCTTACACTTTTCTCTATTAAATGTCATTTGCCATGTGTCTGCCCAGTTCTGAATCTTGTCTAGATCATTTTGAATGACCTTTGCTGCTGCAACAGTGTTTGCCACTCCTCCTACTTTTGTGTCGTCTGCAAATTTAACAAGTTTGCTTACTATACCAGAATCTAAATCATTAATGTAGATTAGGAATAGCAGAGGACCTAATACTGATCCCTGTGGTACACCGCTGGTTACCACACTCCATTCTGAGGTTTTTCCTCTAATCAGTACTTTCTGTTTTCTACATGTTAACCGCTCCCTAATCCATGTACATGTGTTTCCTTGAATCCCAACTGCGTTCAGTTTGAGAATTAATCTTTTGTGCAGGACTTTGTCAAAAGCTTTCTGGAAATCTAAATAAACCATGTCATATGCTTTGCAATTATCCATTATCAAGCAAGTTAGTTAGACACAATCTCCCTTTCCTAAAACCATGTTGACTGTCTCCCAGGACCTTGTTACCATATAGGTAATTTTCCATTTTGGATCTTATTATAGTTTCCATAAGTTTGCATATAAAAGAAGTCAGGCTTACTGGTCTGTAGTTACCTGGTTCAGTTTTGTTTCCCTTTTTGTGGATCGGTATTACGTTTGCAATTTTCCAGTCTGTCGGTACCACCCCTGTGTCAAGAGACTGCTGCATGATCTTGGTTAGCGGTTTGTAAATAACTTCTTTCAATTCTTTGAGTACTACTGGGAGGATCTCATCCGGCCCAGGGGATTTGTTTATTTTAAGAGCTCCTAGTCCCTTTAACACTTCTGCCTCAGTTATGTTAAAGTTATTTAAAACTGGACAGGAACTTGATGACATGTGGGGCATGTTGTCAGTATCTTCCTTTGTAAAAACTGTAAAAACAATGACAGCAGCCCACTGCAGGTCTTCATGTTTGTTTCAAGAAAACAAAATGTCCAGATTCCAATGAATTGTTATATTAACTATACTGTTCAGGGATCGGTGCCAGAAACAAGGAATCCATTATCTCCCCTTCTGTTGACAAATTACATATTTGTGTCCAAATGATTTGCATAAGTGTACTGTTAAATTTAAAACCTGTAAATTATGTATTTGTACTTACGAATTTTCAGAAATAATTTTGAAAATAAACTTCCTTTTAAAATCCTGTTATATGTATTCACAGAGATGTAAGGGTTAAATAAATGTTAGTAGCCATCTACATCTGCTAATACATACGTTTAGTAGTGGGATGAGCAGTTCAACTGGTTAAAGTAATGTAATGGGTTGATTGTTTAATTATTGCTCATTACGTGTCTTTCTGTGGAGGCCATATCGACATTGTGTGGCTAGAGGACTAAATTACAGGTTAAAAAACAAGTTGTGAAAAACACAGTGTTCAACATGTAACAGGCTGCTGGATAATGAGTTTTTGATACCAAAAATGTGCCTTGGATTTCAAATAAATAAATAAATGCAATAGTTAATTCATTTAATCAAGGAAACCTCTGGTATATTTTTGTGTCCTTAACATGAACTATTAATTTAAAATATACTTATTCATACAGCTTTTTTTATTTAAAAAAATGTGTTGCATTTTGGCACAATACTAAAATTAGCTCAGCTTTCAGCACTTCTTAATTGCATTAGGGAACTAAATTGGGCAGTGTGTTTGATTTATTGCTTAACTAACTTGTTTTGTCACCCAGGGGGTAGCCAGACAGAACTGCGAGGAAAGAAGTGCAGAGAGAAAATAAATGTGGGAGAGGAGGAGAAGATCAAGATTCTCAAGAACAATTCAGGAGACTTCAGCCCAGCCCGGCTCCTCCTTTCCTCTTGCTGCTCAATGAGTGTTGGAGGGGAGCAACAGTCTCACACTTTGGCAGGTTGTAAAGAGATAGATACTCAAGCAGTTTGCAATGAGGCAAACTCTCACATCCCCAACATTTCTGATGAGGGTTGTCTAGCTACAACAGTCCAAGATGAAGCAAAGTCTCAGATGCCAGCAGGCATTAGTGTTGTAGATTCTAATCGTACCACGGTGTGTAATGATGAAAATGATGAAATCTGTAGAGTAGAGAGTTCTTTTAGTGGTGAGGCAAACTATTTAATGCCAACAGTAAGTGCTGAAATACACAGCAATGAGCTGAAACCTCACAGCCCCTTGGATTGCAGTGAAGTTAGTACAGCCAGCAGGGCTGAAATTGCCCTGTCCCCTGAACGTAGTAGTATGTTAAATTTGATAATTACAGCTCAAACTGATAAAGTACAGTTCCTCACATTAGTTAGTGAGGGCGTCAATGCCATGACTTCATCAGGTAGTGTTAGGGGACAGTTTCAACCTCTGCAACTGTGTGATGATGTACACTCTATAATTCCAGCACTCAGTAATGAACTGAATCCGTTAATGCCAGAACTGTGTATTGAGGTAAAACCTATATCTTCACCGGTTAGTGAAGAGGTGCAGTTTTTAACTGCAGCAAGCGGTGATGAGACGAAACCTCCCGGTGCCACGGCAGTCTGCAGAGAGGAACACACTCAGCCCCAAGTGAGTGAAGTACATTCTCTACCAAGTCTCAAGGTGCAGTCTGCAGCTCCAGTAATTGTCAATGAGATGCCATCTCTAATTCCAGTACATTGTGATGGGGTAAAACCGCACAGCCCCACACTTTGTGATCAAATAAATCCACCAGACCTCACGCACTGCATGGAAGATGACTCTTGGTCACCCTCCCTCAATAACGAGGTGAATCATTCAGCTCCAGTACTTACTGAAGAGGTCCAATATCTAACATCAGCCAGCTGTGCTGAAGTGCTGCCTATAACTGCAGGACTGAGTAGTGATGCACAGTCTTTAACTCCAGTACTTAATAACATGGTACCATCACCAATTCATGCAGCAGTTAGTAATAAAGTACAGACTCATTCTCAAGCTTTAAGTGATAAAGTAAAGTCTCTGTCTCCAGCAGCTACTTATGAAGTGAGCACCTTAGGTTTTGCACAAAGAGATGAGGCAAACTCTTCAATGCCAGCACTAAGTGAGGAGGTCCAGTATTTAACTCCTACTCTCAGTAGTGAGGTGAACACTGTAACTCCAGCACTTTGTAAAGGCTTGAACTCTTTAACCCCGGCACCTAGTAGTGCAGTGAGCACTGAAACTCAAGGAGTTACTTATGGACTTGAATCTCCAAGGCCAGTAGTTTGTGAAGAGGTCAAGCTGTTCAGCCATGATGAGCTAAGGTCCCAGGCTCCAATGATCTGGGATGACCTAAATTCTCAGACCCCAGCAGTTTTAATTGAGAGCATGATCCCAGAAGCAAAGCCTCAAGAAACAACAGGTTGCTATGGTGTGAATTCTGGCGCCCCACCGTTTTGGAATGATATGACATCTCAAGTTTCTGGAGCTTGCTGTGACTCAAAATCTCAAGCCTCAGAAGATTGCAACCACAATAAGCATCACATCTTGGGGGAGCTTGAATCCCAAAGGACAGACACCTCTGCTGCAGAGACTTTGACTCTCTGCAGTGAGGTGACTCTGCAAAGAATAAAGACTGATGCTGCAGAGGATCTAACCCTTTGCAATGAGTTGACTAGCCAAAGAACAGAGACCCAGGACACTGAGGTCCTGACCCTTTATGATGACATAACTACCCAGAGGACAGCAACCCAAGATAGGGGCTTGCATATCCTACAAGAGAACTCTGACACAGAAATCGAAAACCCCAGAGAGGAAGAGGCCAGCAGTATTTCAACAGAAGAGGATGACATCAGCGACCTTGAGAGTGGAGAGAATGGACTGGAGCCTGGAGAGATACCCAGTGTAAGTATTAACACATTGCTTTGGAATATTGACAATACAACCACATTGATATTTATAAAAACGTACATCATTTTGGTAAAGGTCATGTGAATCTATTTTAATCATCCTGTTGATATAAATACTTCCACCCTAAAACCATTCTCTGTCGTTGACGTCTTTCCAGCATACAGTACTACCTAATTTTAATCATTTGATAATTTACTAATTCGCTATTATGCCATGTTGATCGTACATTGTAAATTATATTTTCCTGTATAAGGGCCCTTGATTAATTGACCCTTTTTAATATTTCATGGTTTTTTTTTGTGTGTGTCTATTTTATTTAATCATAAATTTTGTTTATAATCTAGTTTACACTTTTTGTGTAGTTTCCTAATGAGGTTGTGATTGAAGTGGGAGGAAATAAGAAGGCTAAGAGTTGGCATCTTCCACTATGCACACCTGAGACGAGAGCCCCAGTGACTGCGGTGAAACAACAGGTGGTGAGAGATGAAGGTAAATCTCATACAAATCATTAAACTGTTGAATAAAAGTACAGTTTCAATCACACATGGTTTATTCAGCCCTGGGAAGCTGATTTCCAGAGTACCCTATCAAGTAGAAGGTTGCAATTATCACACTTTGCACAAATGTAGGCAGCTTCTGCCAAGTTCTCTCTTATTGCCCTTTATTCCCTGCAATCCCCTGTAAGTAGACACACAATATTGCCTACATTGACTCCACATGCCCGAGTTGATCATCGTATTCTGCTGTAGCAGCGCCAGTGCATGGTTCAGAGGTGCATTCAGCTCAGCAATGTGGTGTCAGATTGCCACTCTATTCCTCCTCATCGCTCAGACTTAACCAGCACACAAATACAAACTGGCACACAAATAATGTATTGTATATGTTGAGTAAAAGGAATGAGGATAAAATAGTTATGTATGCTCAAACAAGTGTGCAGCTGATTGCTGCCAGATTCCTCCAAGCTGGGATTCACGTCCGTTCCATCTGGCCTGGTTGGGGTTTCATTTTCATGCATGACAGCTCTTGCACTCATTTCTAAATCTAGTAGTCACTAGTGCATTTTGTTTATTGTCCTTGTTTATGCGTCAGAGAATATCAATGTGCGGCAACTATTGGCAGTTAGACCTGTTGAGACTAGTTGACCATTGCTTGGCACCAATTAGGATAAAGGGCTTTAGCTTCATCTGGCTTTTCATGTTATTTCAAGCCCTTTTCTTGACATAATGAACCCAGCAGGTTCACTAGCTCAGCATTTTCTTTCCACAAGAAGGATGGATTTTATTTCCTTACATTTTTGTAGTTTTAAAACTCCTTTCTAAATCACCTTTCATTTTCCACATGCTAGCTTATAGTGGCTTGCGAAATTATTGACCCCCCCCTTGGCATTTTTCCTATTTTGTTGCCTTACAACCTGGAATTAAAATGGATTTTTTGGGGGTTTGTATCATTTGATTTACACAACATGCCTGCCACTTTGAAGATGCAAAATATTTTTTATTGTGAAACAAACAAGAAATAAGACAAAAAAACAGAAAACTTGAGCGTGCATATTAGTATTCCCCCCAAAGTCAATACTTTGTAGAGCCACCTTTTGCAGCAATTACAGCTGCAAGTCTCTTGGGGTATATATCTATAAGCTTGGCACATCTAGCCACTGGGATTTTTGCCCATTCTTCAAGGCAAAACTGCTCCAGCTCCTTCAAGTTGGATGGGTTGGGTTCCGCTGGTGTACAGCAATCTTTAAGTCATACCACAGATTCTCAATTGGATTGAGGTCTGGGCTTTGACTAGGCCATTCCAAGACATTTAAATGTTTCCCCTTAAACCACTCGAGTGTTGCTTTAGCAGTATGCTTAGGGTCATTGTCCTGCTGGAAGGTGAACCTCCGTCCCAGTCTCAAATCTCTGGAAGACTGAAACAGGTTTCCCTCAAGAATTTCCCTGTATTTAGCGCCATCCATCATTCCTTCAATTCTGGCCAGTTTCCCAGTCCCTGCCGATGAAAAACATCCCCACAGCATGATGCTGCCACCACCATGCTTCACTGTGGGGATGGTGTTCTCAGGGTGATGAGAAGTGTTGGATTTGTGCCAGACATAGCGCTTTCCTTGATGGCCAAAAAGCTCAATTTTAGTCTCATCCGACCAGAGTCCATTCTTCCATATGTTTGGGGAGTCTCCCTCATGTCTTTTGCCGAACACCAAACATGTTTGCTTATTTTTTCTTTAAGCAATGGCTTTTTTCTGGCCACTCTTCCGTAAAGCCCAGCTCTGTGGAGTGTATGGCTTAAAGTGGTCCTATGGACAAATACTCCAATCTCTGCTGTGGAGCTTTGCAGCTCCTTCATGGTTATCTTTGGTCTCTTTGTTGCCTCTCTGATTAATGCCCTCCTTGCCTGGTCTGTGAGTTTTGGTGGGCGGCCCTCTCTTGCCAGGTTTGTTGTGGTGCCATATTCTTTCCATTTTTTAATAATGGCTTTAATGGTGCTCCGTGGGATGTTCAAAGTTTTGGATACTTTTTTTATAACCCAACCCTGATCTGTACTTCTCCACAACTTTGTTCCTGACCTGTTTGGAGAGCTCCTTGGTCTTCCTGGTGCCGCTTGCTTGGTGGTGCCCCTTGCTTAGTGGTGTTGCAGACTCTGGGGCCTTTCAGAACAGGTGTATATATACTGAGATCATGTGACACTTAGATTGCACACAGGTGGACTTTATTTGACTAATTATGTGACTTCTGAAGGTAATTGGTTGCACCAGATCTTATTTAGAGGCTTAATAGCAAAGGGGGTGAATACATATGCACGCACCACTTTTCCGTTATTTATTTTTTAGAATTTTTTTAAACAAGTTATTTTTTTCATTTCACTTCATGAATTTGGACTATTTTGTGTATGTCCATTACATGAAATCCAAATAAAAATCCATTTTAATTCCAGGTTGTAAGGCAACAAAATAGGAAAAATGCCAAGGGGGGTCAATACTTTCGCAAGCCACTGTAGCTAGCATACTATTTGTATACCAGTTTGAAAATTATTCAAATCTCCAATAATGGTAATCTACATAAACACCTTACAGTTATTGCCAAAAGTTTTGATTCACCTGGAATTTTACGATTGAGACATAATAAAAATAGGAACATAATTTAGATCTTTTATTTAAAATGATGTAATAAAATAAACTACAAAATGATATAACAAGTGTGTACCGGAAGCCATAAAAGTAGTGCATTATTTCATGTTAAATTTTTCATATGTTTTTTTTGTTAAGTATATGTAAAACTACAAAGCGGTATGTAAGAATTAGATCAGCAGATTTAATTCGACTTTAGGTAGCAAAATTAGTTAATTCTATAGGGTGATATAAAACTTTTGTCCATAGCTGTACACAGTACATTAATAATAATAATAATAATAATAATAATAATAATAATAATAATAATAATAATAATAATAATAATAATCTAAATTGTAAATGTGTATGACATCATAGCATTTTCAGTACAATGGTTTTTGGTGTCTCTGGCATATAAAATTCTTCATAAATAAATAGTTGCTGTTTCTGTCTTTATATTGTCCATGTCACAGAATATTACAAAGTATAACCAAACATAAGTCTACAATGTTGTCATTTCAGGATTTTTAATCTTTGCTTAAACCAGGAAGCTGAAATGGTGCCTTGTTTTATAAACTGCTGTCTTGCTTATTAAAGCAATTAAAAGTAAGGTCTGCAGTATGTTCAGTGGAATAACACAGGAGATGCTTATTGATCAAACCTGGAGCCCATTTTTCTTCACTTGTGCACAAATTATGTTGAATGGTCTGCTTGGGAACTCGTATTGGTGGAGATATCCAAGTGGGATTAAATTATAGTACATTATTGACATTTTTATTTTTACCAGGTTTCTCCTGCTGGTTTTCGGCTTGTCAGTTGATTCCCTAAGGAGACAAAGTGAAATTTACTAACTTTGAACATGAGCGGTGAAAGCAAAAATCAGTGTTGCCTGTAAAAGGTTAGAGAGAAAGCTTTCATAATTGAATGTATACCAATAGCTAGTTTGTGAAATGGCCATTTATTTTTGTGTAAAAAGGCCTGCAAAGTGATGAATGCGCCAGATATATCATAAAACTCATAAATACAGTACATGAAAAGATGGAGTTTTTAAAAAAAATAATATAAAATGTAAACCGTATGTCCTGGTTTCAATTTAGTATTCAGGCCAGTGTTAAGCATTTACCACCTTTGCATTTTATAAGGCTCAAGAAAATACAGCTGTCTAACAGTGACACCTGTAACCAGATGTGAGACTGCTGACAGGTGCCTGACCTTGGTTCAGCAGTTCGTTCTAACTGTTTGAATGGTTGCAGGCTTTCTAAAGTTTTAGGGGTAGATGTACTAAAGTGTTGCAGCTGTCACAGTAGTCACAAACCAGTTGTAAACGAGTTGGCAACTTTTTAGGGAATGCTTTCCGGTTCAGCCTTAGATGAATATTTAATTATGGGTGTTCCTGCATAAATTCATAAAAATAGGCTGGAGATGGTGCAAATGAGGGTTCTCAAATATTATAATGAGATGTTCTTAATCTGACAGCAATTGCGAAATTTACAATTGCATCCATTTGTTAGGAACTTTTGAAAGCACATTTTAAACAGTCACGATTGTTGCTGGCATTTCCCAGTCCGCATTTTCTTGTGCGTTACCAGTTGTGTTCGATGCATCAGGTGAGCACCCAAATACAGTTGTCCCGCATTGTACTGCCCCCCTTTATAACGCCACCCTCGCATACCTCCAGCTATTGTCTCTGGACAAATGTCACCAATATAAAAACAGTGCTATCTTTACCCGTTATATCGTCACCCCGCTGTCCGCCACCCGCCAACTTCCCACACCAAGCAAACGTAAATGTAAATATTGTAGTTTCCCTTATTGTAGCGCAAGCGAAATAATTATAACCAATTAAAACAACAAAGTTATGCAGTTAACCTTTGACTCGCTTTCCTAATTCGTTATCTGAATATTCATACACTCCAGCTCCCAAAGCAAAATAGAAAGCACAAAATGACGAGTTGACCTTGCATTTAACACCAGAGCAAAAGAAACACATCTGCATGTATGCATCTGAGAATAAGAAAGCAAGTCAGCAAGACATTGCAAACGTTTTCTCGCCTAAGTGAGACATACAGTTAATCGAGGGACAATTGGAGACATTCTAATGGATAAAAACAAATGGCTTATCTTAATGGAATGGGTCGATTTTTTTGACCTGAAAGACTTGACACAGTCTAAAATAAGTGTTTGTTTCTGTGCACATTTTGCACAAATGAAGACTGACTTAAACTAAATCATCAGTTTTGTAAACAGCAGAATATTTGTTTTCTTTTATTTTTCATTTAAAAATATTCAACTTTTTTTTTTTTTTTTTTTTTTAACTGCTTATAAAATGAATGCTGTTGGGCTTAAATTGCTTTGTGAAATACATAGATGGCATTGTTCAATGGGGGATAGTATTGAGCTGGCTTACGGTGACCAAATGACCAGTACAGAAAAAAAAGAAAGCGTACATTTTTTTTGTTTTTATGGAATTGTTATTTAGATGGGAAAAGATGATAAAACCTCACTAGTAGACCTACTGATGTGTTGAAAACCAGTACTTTAGTTTAAAAAAAAAAAAAAAAAAAAGATGAACTTTTTGTTAAAATGGCCTGGAGATACTATGTATAACCAGAAAAAAAAATTGACTTTTTTTTTTTATTTTGTTGACCCTCACTATAACACCACCCTCGCTTACTGCCTGTTTTTGCCTATGGCCGTTACCAGGCGGTATAAAGACGGTCAACTATTTATTTTTCCTTAAAAGCAAGGTGCACTTACAAGCATTGAAAACTAATTTCTGTGACATTTCTAGTAGCCCCAGCGTGCTGGGAGCAATAGACTGCACACATGTGCTGCTAACCCCTCCAGCTCATTCTGAGCATCTGTATAGGAATAGAAAACACCTATTCTGTTAATGTGCAGGTGGTTTGTAATTGTGCACACTTTAGCAATGCACCACTGACTAACTTAAATAAAAACTGACAGTATACATTTGGCTTATAGACTAATCATGATAATACAAATTAGTGTTATAATTCAAAATTTGTTGCTGGTCCCTTGAAATGTGTATTAACGAGAATTGACTGTCCTCCTGTAAGTAGGGATTGGATGGTATAATATTTTCGCGGTATGATAACCGTTAAAAAAATACCGTGGTAACCTTGATATCACGGTATACAGTACATCTTGCAAGTTATCAAATAAAGGCTCAAATGAAGAAAGACTAATGTAAATCAGTTAAATTACTGTAATTCACAAAAGTAAAACCCACAAAACACACTTCCTTTCATTTAATGATTTAAACATTTGATATTTAGTATTTTACTATGCCAAATAACTTGGTATGTTTCTTTTTTATAAAGACAATCAGAATAATAAATAAAAAAAACAAAATAAAACATACAGTATCAATGTTATATTACAACAGTATTAAGATCTATTATTTGCTCAAAATGACGTGCCGCTGTAGATTGTTAAAAAAATAAAATAAAAAATAACGTATAAAATTAAATAAATAAATAAATATACTTTGTGTAGCTAATGGCAAATATAATTGGGAAATGATCTGTCTTTTGCTTAAAACACAAACATGTACCACAGGTTATCATTTAAGAGCAGAGATGAGTCGTTTATTTTTTCAACCGGATAAATAAAATACGTATAGCAAAAAATATGCGTTTTAATACTAAAACGTGTTATTGGATTTACATTTACGACATTGCACAAGTAAGCTTCCAATGCTCATTACACAAGTGAAGTTTGAAAAAAAAAAAAAGAAGATTTCTTCACTTACCTAAGAAAATTATAATACTGTTACAACTTGTTTAAACAAAACTACGTTGATAATAAGTAGGCTATCCTGCTGCAGTCGTGGGTCTGTGCTAGTTTTATTTGAGACATTGGTCTTGTTCTTATAGCGCATATTTCCGCAGTTCTGCAAAGTATCTCGGAGAAGCACTGTAGACGTCACTCAGCACCCACAGAAATATATGCAGATTCTGCACAGCCCACCGCAGCTTTGAAATGTTACTGCGGGAGACTGGCTGCGGCTGTGAACCACAGAGACGATGCAAAGATCACAAGTGACCTGCTAATCGGAATGCAAATAACCACTAAGACTACTGCTGCCACCTTGTTAGCGGAGGCGAATGACATTTTATCATTATACAATGAAGCCGTGAACAGCCATGTCAACGCTGTATTAAATAAATAAATCAATTATTTAAACAAACATAATGTACTAAATTCATGATAGCGATGTATAATTTTACAATAAAGTTAATGTTAATCTATTACATTAAGCTAACTGTTGATAATCCAAACAAATGTAAATATAGGACGTTGAAATGTGTTACCTTGATCATCTGATCATCTTCTTATAATCAGCTTTAGGGACCTGCAAACCTAACAAGCCCCAAGGGCCAGAGCAAAATAAACTCCAAGTTTATATACATATATAGCTCTGGGGTAAACCCCTAAACAGTTGGATAATGATAATAGCAATGCACCTTATAACAACAAACAATGACTACTGTAGTAATTAGAACAAAATATCTGCGGTTTATTACCAGAGAATACAAGCTCAACACGTGTCTTACTCACAACATGGCCAGGAGAGAGAAAACTCGGAGCACTTCCCTGACAACGCAGACACCCCTACCCCACTGTACCCAGAATTTCCCCATTTAAAGGCACAGTCTTATAACAAATGTATGCTTTGCTGCAAGGTTTGGAGAAGGCGTTTCTCTAAAAGCTCCATGTGCCGTCAGAAAGACAGCAGCCAAGAGCAGGCGGCGCAGCAAGCTCTGGGTAACACAACGCAGCAAGTGAAACATGTATTCTGTGTCGCTGAGTTTCCTTCAAAACCATTATCAAAATACAGTATCAGTTCACAAAAAGATCTTCCTCAGACAGTTTGCTAAGGCTGCAAGTACCATCGCTTGATTTAGAAGAAGCGTCTTTGCAGTTGAAAAATGCGTTAACCGTTATATAACCGAATTGCGGTTTAGAATAAAAGAAACGGTATTAATACCATAATGGTAATGTAAAAAACTGTATACTGTCCCATCCCTACCTGTAAATATCATAACTCGTCAATGCAAAACAATTGTCTATTTTGTGTTAATTGTCTAGGCTACTAAGTAGGCCAAGTTAAAAACAGCAATAATCATAATGCTAAAATCATTTAGTTTCAATTTAAAATTATCTTTTATTTGCATTGTACACTAATGTGTATAATGCAGCAGCGTGATTTATTTTGTATGTACCAGTAGCCTATAGGCTAAAGTAAAAAGAAAGCGCACTGGGTATTTGTTTGCTTTTCCTACTGAACTGTAAACTGTATAGGCCTACTGTACAGATTTAGCCTACCCAAAACATATTAGTGTTATTTCAGTTCAGTGATTTATACATTTAGAATACATTGAGCACTATTAATTTATGTGTGTGCGATTGTATTGTATTTTTTTTTAAACCCAACACCTCCTTATGTTGGACAAACATGTCCGGTTTAGCAATGGAAAGATCTCGCCAAGATGAGGCAGCAAGTATTTAAATTAGTATCTTGTGGCTCTCTTTATTAACATGTTTTTGCTTAGTACATACGACAAAATATGTATGTAAAAAAGAGGGAAACACTTTCTTAAATATGTAAAACTACATTTTAAATCTTGTGGGGTAATTAATCTTTAACCTACCAAGACTTCACCAACAGTCTTCAGTATTTAAGCTCACTAATGTATGGTGTTCTATGTTACTAAGGTGTCTCTTGGGTTTCAGATTATCTCTCTCTCTGCATGTATTCATAAAAAATGTTTTGATGTTGCTTTTTCTTAAAAACCTCATCCCCTTTGCACTCTCTAGTAGTTTCTACACTACCTTGAATTATATGTTTTCCTATTGTACATAACAATGGTCCTGTATATAGAAGACAGATTCAAAATCGCCAGGGAGTTTTAGAATGGACTAGAATTAATTTATCCAAAATACCAGATTGGAATAATAGAAAGGAGACAGAAAGAGAGAAAAAGTATTAAGAATATATATATTTCTAAAACATGAAAGGATGAAAAAGCCAATCCGTATCTTAGATTTCCTTCATACGAGTGACAGGCTAGGAACAGCCCAGAGAGTATTTGAGTGCCCAGAACAAAGTGACCTGCAGGGAAAATGATTTATCGGGGTCATCGCTTTGAAAGATGTTGCGTGGTAATGAGGTTTAGTAGAGAATCGTTCCATTATTTTAGTGACATGATTGTAAACCTTTTTATCTGCATATTTGATGGAACGTGCAGATGGTCTGCTCCACGGTCCAGCCTCTTACCTCAACCCGTGAATTCAATCCAGCTCAGACACAAAACTACTTTCAAACCAGAGTTGAAGTACCAGAAATTAACTTTGAAAGTAGGATTTTTTTTTTTTGTAAAAAAAAAGATGTACTGTATCTCTAAATGACAGCAGGCAAGAATTAAATTAACTGAGTGACATGCAGTAGGAAGCCACCAGGGAATAACCAAGTCCACCAGATTTTAGTAAATTGAATTCTGTGGCATTTCTGTCTATTTGAAGTTTAAAACAAAACAAATAACAATATTTACAACAGTTCTGCTTCTGTATCAAGTACAAGGCAAAATAAGAATAAAATGTAAGTTTCATGTCATGATGAGCAAGACTGGAGATCTGACGGACTTTGATAGGTGGCTGATTATTGGCATAGGTGCTTCCATATATATATATATATATATATATATATATATATATATATATATATATATATATATATATATATATATATATATATATAATACAGGTGTTTCACAAGGCTCAACATTAAAGGACCATTCTGGAGAACACTTCACTGCAGAACCTCTTAATGTTTCTGAAAAAGTAATAGCGGTAACCATTGAGGAATTTTTACATATCTTCCCATAACAATTTAAGACCCCTGCGGAGTCAATCACATAAAATCTTATTATTCATTTAAGTGGTTTATGTAATCATTTTAAATCAATGATTTTTATTTCAGACATGTTTACAATATGGTACTGTGACAGGGTGCAGCCTGTCTTTGTGTTTTGTGGTGTTTAGAGTGGATGTGAGTCTGCTGTGTGGATCCGAGTGAATTTGTGTGAGGAATGTGTGAAAGGTGCTGCAGCTGACGAGGTGCAACTTGCCCAATTAGCTGCAGCACCTGTATAAAAGTGGGTGGTTGGGAGTGTTAGTTGGTGAGTGTTTCAAATCCACACAGCAGACTCACATCCACTCTAAACACCACAAAACACAAAGACAGGTAGCACCCTGTCACAGGTACATTACATGAATTAATAGTATAATGTTTTTATAAATAAACAACACCTTTTATACTATGTAGTGGTTTTGTAGTAATACCCATACATAATGGACTAATATGTGGCTTTATTTTAAGTTGCCAAATTCCAGATTCTTCTAGTTTACTGTTTCAATTAAAATCATACTTCTGCAACTGTCACTGTACTGTGATCTCTGATGTTGTTCCTGTTGTCTGCTTATCTGCTTGCATTACAAATTGAAAGAATCTCACTGTACAGTTCTCTAAATCACAGCAAATGAAAACCAAGTGGTATAGGTTACTATATAGAATAGTGTCTACTGATACAGTAACTGTATAAATTAGGTCATAATTCTTAGCACGTGGCTATTTTTTGTGTCTACTGATATTTGATTCTGTACTGACTGCACCTATCTTTGGACTTGTGGAATGTCCCTGATCTCAGTTCCCTGGATGTCAGTTGGAGTCACATTTTTCATTTTTCAAAAAAAAAAGTTGTCAGGACGTTAAAAAGGACATTAACAACAAATGACAGGTACATTATTTAAACAGTTATAACAACATGTGGGGACGTATAACGCTATATTTTTCAAGAACCCCGCTACTCACTCTTTAAGGGTTGTGATTTGTCATGAAGGATTTGTCAAAATAACTAAGAAAACTGTTCGTATCATTAGAGTCTTATTTTTGCTTAGCTTAGATCCTAATAACTAAAGTATTAAGGCATACAGCCTGTAACATCACTTAAATTAATTTGGCATATGCAACTGGTAATATTGCAGGGTTACAGAGTTCAATGGCCTGTGGAGTAAACTATGGCAATCCTCTGCCAAGGTGTAAGCAATGTTCCAGGTCTAAATCTCCATAGAAACCAGGGAACTTACTTTTTGTTGTGTTTATCAAATAGATATACATGGAAAAGGCATTTCAATTGAAAAAAAATGCATTCAGACTCAATGCTTGGTAGCTTAAAGATGATCCTTTGTCATCTACCGTGGGGTAGTGCCCTGATGTGGAGCTTCCTGATTCACCCGTCCCCTTTCTCTCTGTAGAGCTAAGTAACTGTACAGGCACTGCCCCCTGCATGTGCACTCTACTTACACTTACGAATGGAGACAGGCCCTGTACACAGCTGGAAAAACATCAGTGGAACATAACCTAAAGCATAAAAAAATGTTTAGATATGCAAAAGAGAAAGTTGAACTGTATAAGCAGCTATGGCTTTCTGCATCTGTTCAACAAATTGAAATTTGCTTTTTTGTTTCCTGTACCTCAGATTTGAAACCCTGTTATATTTTCTGGATTGTAAAGACACTTTATATGATGCACACTCCCTTAGGGTTTATAGTTCCATACTCTTTTTGTAAGATTGTTATTTTTTGATTCTATGCATATGGCATTGCAATTCCCAATGTATATTGGCAAGGAAAGGACATTAGAGAAATAGATCTGGAGAAATCTGTTCTCCAGAATGGCCTGTACCGCCAGTGAAGCAGTTCATTGTGTAATATCAGTAATTTGTGTCTTAAGTCAGATGCAGTCTTTCCCATCATCACTTAACACCTGTAACTCCAAACACTCAATTATACATTGTAAGGAAAAACTAAGTTAAGTATGCAAAGTTTATGAGTTTTAAGTTTAAAATAATTCCATGTACGGTTTCTGTGTCATCATAAGTTACGAGATCGAAGGTCAAGTAAGTTATAAATTGTCACAGAAACCTGAGAAGGAATTGTTTTCCTGTAACTCACTGAAGAGACCCATCTATTATTTTTTATAACACATTGTCACAGAGACGGCTGAAGTGGGCGGCGTCAGAACCAGGAAAGGTAATGCAATACACAACACACAGGACGGATGAAATGAAGTGATGAAGACGCCTGTTGGCGCCGGTTTAATACAAAATAAAAGGTTTACACAAACACGAAAAACACAGGACACGGCACTCTACGCCAAAATAAATAGACAAACGAAAACAGACTGAACTTAACAAAACGGTGCACGGACAGACACTGACAAACACGGTGAGCGGATACTTTCTCCTCCTCTTATTATTATTATTATTATTATTATTACTACTGCTACTAATTTCTTCCGTCTCCAATCCCGTTCTCCGCTCACCGAACACCCAACCCCAGTATGTGCCAACGTGCATCTATATATACTATTGTGCTGGGATTCAATTACCAATTAATTATTCACTTGAATCCCAGCACGTGAATTAATAAAGTGCAATTCCCCGTGCTCACATATTACTACATTTTACTTGCACGTGAAGTGCTGTGCAATCCTCGTGCCTAAATACAAATATACATTTTAAACACTCGTGTTACACAGACCCGTTTATATCCCGTGTACCAATGTCTATACACCAACATTTAAACACACCACACGCAACACATAACAGATAATATACACAGGGGCGGGCACTTTGTTACATATACCCCCTCCTGTGCAAAGCACACATGGCCTCAATGGCCACCTCCCCCCTTAAAAGCCCAAAAGTCCCACCCAAAGTCCTTGGCCAGGACCAGAGGCTTCCAGGGGCCCACAGGTCGTAATGCTGTCAGCAGGGTAGCATTCTCCTGCCAGGGTAGTCCTAGCAGCGGAAAGGCTGCTTGGGGTGTGGTCTCCTGACCTTCCCCCTCCTTCGGCGCCGGCAGCTCCCCTTGGTGGGGCTTCAACCACCGTTCTTCCTGCAGGGAAGAAACTGCAGAGGGAGCAGGTCTCCGGACCTCCCCCACGATCTCCGGCGGCGAAACTGCTGCTGGGGTTGGTGGTCTCCAGACCTCCTCCCCCTTCTCCGGCAGCGAAACTGCTGCTGGGGTTGGCGGTCTCCAGACCTCCTCCCCCTTCTCCGGCAGCGAAACTGCTGCTGGGGTTGGCGGTCTCCAGACCTCCTCCCCCTTCTCCGGCAGCGAAACTGCTGCTGGGGTTGGCGGTCTCCAGACCTCCTCCCCCTTCTCCGGCAGCGAAACTGCTGCTGGGGTTGGCGGTCTCCAGACCTCCTCCCCCTTCTCCGGCAGCGAAACTGCTGCTGGGGTTGGCGGTCTCCAGACCTCCTCCCCCTTCTCCGGCAGCAAAACTGCTGCTGGGGTTGACGGTCTCCAGACCTCCTCCCCCTTCTTCGTGGCCGGCAGCTCCCCTTCGTGGGGTTCCGGCCACAGTACTTCCGGCTGTGATGCGGAGCGGCGGGCAACCCCAGGCGATGCAGAGCGGCGGGCAACCCCAGGCGATGCAGAGCGGCGGGCAACCCCAGGCGATGCAGAGCGGCGGGCAACCCCAGGCGATGCAGAGGCATCCTTGGGCGAAGCGAGGCTGGCATCCTTGGGCGAAGCGAGGCTGGCATCCTTGGGCGAAGCGAGGCTGGCAGTCAGGACAAGCTGGGGTGCGGGTGTTGGCCCTCTTTTCGGCCACTGCAGCCGGGAGGTTCTTCCCCGTGCTTCCCTCAGCAGCCTATGCAAGGGCTGCTGAGGACCGCCAGCATCTAGTCCTGGCCCTTCTGGTGCAGGGAGAGGCAGCTCCTGCTCCTCTCCCCCTGATGGAGGTGGAGGCAGAGGAAGCTCCAGCTCCTCTCCTCGTGATGGTGGGGGAAGTGATACCAGCAGGCATTCACCCTCTGCTGGTGGGGGAAGTGATACCAGCAGGCATTCACCCTCTGCTGGTGGGGGAAGTGATACCAGCAGGCATTCACCCTCTGCTGGTGGACAGGGACCCAGCAGGCATTCACCCTCTGCTGGTGGACAGGGACCCAGCAGGCATTCACCCTCTGCTGGTGGACAGGGACCCAGCAGGCATTCACCCTCTGCTGGTGGCGGAGGCAGAGGCAGCTCCTGCTGCTCTCCCCCTGCCGGTGGAGGTGGCGGAGGCAGAGGCAGCTCCTGCTGCTCTGCCCCTGCCGGTGGAGGTGGCGGAGGCAGAGGCAGCTCCTGCTGCTCTCCTCCTGCCGGTGGAGGTGGCGGAGGCAGAGGCAGCTCCTGCTGCTCTGCGCCTGCCGGTGGAGGTGGCGGAGGCAGAGGCAGCTCCTGCTGCTCTGCGCCTGCCGGTGGAGGTGGCGGAGGCAGAGGCAGCTCCTGCTGCTCTCCCCCTGCCGGTGGAGGTGGCGGAGGCAGAGGCAGCTCCTGCTGCTCTGCGCCTGCCGGTGGAGGTGGCGGAGGCAGAGGCAGCTCCTGCTGCTCTGCGCCTGCCAGTGGAGGTGGCGGAGGCAGAGGCAGCTCCTGCTGCTCTGCTCCTGCCCATGGAGGTAGGAGCGGCGTGTAGTCTCCTGGTGGTGGAGGTGGGAGCGGTGTGTAGTCTCCCCTTGAAACAGGGGACTGGTGCGGCTCTCCCTCACTTGCAGGGGACTGGTGCGGCTGTGGAGACAGCGGTGGGACCTCTGCCTTCCTCTTCCCTTTTCCCCTTCTCTGCCACCTCCTCACCTTCCTCTCCTGCGGCAGTTCCTCCTCTCCCTCCTGGTAGGGGCAGCGGAAGGGACAATTGGCAAAGAGATGGTCCTGGTTGCAGAGGAGGCACCCCGGCAAGGACTGGTTACATCGCCGGGGATGTCTGGCCCTTAGGCGGCACTCCTCCTCCCTGTCCCTCACCTCTTTATCGTCTTTCCTGCTTCTCCCCATTTCTTTCTTTTTTTTTTTTTTTTGTAATCCAAAGACGCCCCTTTTTTTTTTTTTTTTTTTTTTTTCTCCCACACACAAAAAAAAAACCTCTCCTGGTCTGACGCTTGGAGGCGCTGTTAAATCCCACTTCTGACACCACGTGTCACAGAGACGGCCGAAGTGGGCGGCGTCAGAACCAGGAAAGGTAATGCAATACACAAAACACAGGACGGATGAAATGAAGTGATGAAGACGCCTGTTGGCGCCGGTTTAATACAAAATAAAAGGTTTACACAAACACGAAAAACACAGGACACGGCACTCTACGCCAAAATAAATAGACAAACGAAAACAGACTAAACTTAACAAAACGGTGCACGGACAGACACTGACAAACACGGTGAGCGGATACTTTCTCCTCCTCTTATTATTATTATTATTATTATTATTATTATTATTATTACTACTGCTACTAATTTCTTCCGTCTCCAATCCCGTTCTCCGCTCACCGAACACCCAACCCCAGTATGTGCCAACGTGCATCTATATATACTATTGTGCTGGGATTCAATTACCAATTAATTATTCACTTGAATCCCAGCACGTGAATTAATAAAGTGCAATTCCCCGTGCTCACATATTACTACATTTTACTTGCACGTGAAGTGCTGTGCAATCCTCGTGCCTAAATACACATATACATTTTTAAACACTCGTGTTACACAGACCCGTTTATATCCCGTGTACCAATGTCTATACACCAACATTTAAACACACCACACGCAACACATAACAGATAATATACACAGGGGCGGGCACTTTGTTACACACATGTATACCCTTCTGATGCTAGTGTTAAAGAAGACGAGGTTCAGCAGTACAGTTGTTGTGTTTTGTTTTTGAACTTAGTGTTTCAGTGCTGTACAGAAATTCTATGTCGTTATTCATTAGTGCTTCAGCTTTATTTGGATGATTGTCTTTACCTTGTTTTAATTCCCAGTTCCTATCCATTTCTCTGAGATATGAATGTACCAGCTTTACATAACTTTTTTCAACGTACAGTGGAACGTTGCATATCCGACCATCACATAACCGCCCTGATCAATTAACCACCTCACTAAATAAAAAATAAATATTTTAAGTAGGCTACAAGGGTAATGGCATTGGCAGCAAATGCAGCTTCCACGTTGCAAACAGAAAGAAAGCGTTATAGCAATCAGCCTTTTGGTGCTTTCTCCTTTAAGAGAGACGGGCTGTATCAGTGTGTTAGTCAGCTGCGTGTAGCAGTGACGTTTCAATACACCAGTGCTTCATAAAAGCAATGCTTACCGTCCATTAGTTTAAAATAGCCAAAGCAATATTGAAACCAAGCTGCTTATCCGGCTGTTGGCAATATCAAGAAAGAGCGCAAAGTACCGTGACAGAGATATTAAGAAAGCAGAACCAGGGAGGCAGGGACTTCTAGAGTTAGGAAAGAAGCCATCATTTGCAGGTTACTGTACATTTACTTTTTGTTTTGTATTAAAAAAAAAAAAAAAGGTTTGTGTGGAGATGGCTTATAGCAAACCGCATAGCAACACTATGTATTTGTAGCCTAATTAATCTTGTTTATGTTTGCTTAGTTTTAAAGCAAAACTTTTCCCCATGTTTAAATCAGTTTGCTTGTTGTTTTTGTTTACTAATCTATTTATGGATGTGTAAATACTTTTTCTATAGATGTTCGCAAATCCGACCTTTTCATTTATCTTCCTGTACCCCTGCCACAGGGGGTCAGATATGCGATGTTGTACTGTATTCTCATTTTGTTGATCATTAATGAACATTTATGTACTGTGGGTGTTGTCAAGTGACTGAAAACTAGACATGTTGTGTTTTGAATTGAAAGTTGTGATCTCGAGGAGTCGAATGGGTCAAAGTTCAAGTATATTTTCCTGTAAAGGAATTCTCACTTTTTGACATCACTACTGTGGTATGAGGACTTTTTTTTTTTTTTTTTCTGAATGGCTCAGGATGCAAATATAGCCTTCATCCATGATATTCTATATATATACAGTACTGTGCAAAAGTTTTAGGCAGGTGTGAAAAAATGCTATAAAGTAAGAATGCTTTCAAAAATAGACATGTTAGTAGTTTATATTTATCAATTAACAAAATGCAAAGTGAGTGAACAGAAGAAAAATCTACATCAAATCAGTATTTGGTGTGACCACCCTTTGCCTTCAAAACAGCATCAGTTCTTCTAGGTACACTTGTACAAAGTCAGGGATTTTGTAGGCATATAGTCAGGTGTATGATTAAACATTTATACCAAACAGGTGCTAATGATCATCAATTCAATATGCATATGCATATATATATGCAGTGTCTTGCAAAAGTATTCAGACCCATCCTATGGTGTCCCATTTTGTGAAATTACAAAATTATACATACACACTTTTTTAAGCTTAATAAATTTTATTCAAAACTTGAATGCTCAAACTGAAGACTTCTAAGGGTAAGATAAGTTACAGTAAATGTCAGCAAAAACTGAAATATGTAGATTGTATAAGTATTCAGACCCATTAACTCAATATTTGGTGGAAGCACCTTTGGCAGCAATTACAGCTGCAAGTCTTTTTGGGTAAGTCTGTACCAACTTTGCATACTGGATTGGTGCAATTTGTGCCCAAGGCTTGTGCTTTGGATCATTGTCTTGCTGAAAGGTGAATTCTCACCCCAGTTTTAAGTCTTTAGCAGACTCAAACAGGTTTTCCTCTAGTATTTGCCTGTACTTTGCTCCATCCATTTTTCCTTCAATCCTAACAAGCTTTCCAGTCCCTGCTGAGGAGAAGCATCCCCATAGCATGATGCTGCCACCACCATGCTTGACTGTAGGGATGGTGTTGACTGGGAGATGTGCTGTGTTGAGTCTGCACCAAACATAACACTTGGCATTTAGACCAAAAAGTTCCAGTTTGGTCTCGTCTGACCACAACACCTTTTGCCACATTTTTGCATGATCACTCAGTTGCTTTGTTGCAAACTCCATGCAGACTTTGAGATGGCTTATTTTTAGTAATGGCTACTTTTGTGAAGTGTTCTTGATATTGCTGACTGATGCACATTTTCTCCCATCTCAGTCATTGAACTCTGTAGCTCTTTCAAAGTTGTCGTTGGCCTCACAGTGGCATCCCTCACCAGTTTTCTCCTTGCCCGGCTGCTCAGTTTGGAGGGACGGCCTGATCTAGGTAGTGCCTGGTGGTACAATGCACCTTCCATTTCTTGATGATTTGGTAGACTGTGCTCACAGCGATATTCAGAGGCTTCAGTATTTTTTGTACCCTTCTCCTGTTCTGTGGTTTTCTATGACTTTATCCCTGACTTGCTTTGAAAGCTCCTTGGTCTTCATGGTTGAGTCTTTGCTTGAAATTCACTACCTGACAAAGGAACCTCACAGAGACAGGTGTTTTTTCTATCTTTTTTCTATAGGTGTTGTTATATCTTATTCAGATTTCCAGCTATTTAGGCGGTAAATACCCATATGATAATGGTTACATTTCTATTTCAAGGAGCCAGGGTTATGGTAATAATGTTTCTACTTGTTTACAAGGTTCTTACATCTTAACCTCATAAGTCAGTGTTTTAAATTTCTAGTTTAACCTTTTGACTGCCTCACCCCGTGGCTATGTGCCAAGTGAGAGAGGACGACACGCACGGGAAACCCTACGTAGGCTCATGTTGTGCCACGGTAAAAATGTCAAATACTGTCTGTATATATACAGTCAGAAAGAAGAATTGTAAAATGTGTTTAATATATTCATAATGGTCATACTTACTGCTATCAGTGGTTTCCGATGCATACTGAAATAAACATCCTGGGATGTAGCAGTGCAATCCCATTCACATTTCTGTTTATTTATTTATTTATTACATTTACTTTTATTTTTAAGTCTTTATTTTTGTTGAGTCATATTAACACACAGGAGAGACAGTAGTAAGGCATGATCCCTCGCCAAAAGGATTTGTAAAATACATTTTATCTTTGAGTTCCACCGGTAACACCCATCACTTGCTCTTTCAACTTTGTTCTAAGTATTTATATTATTCAGGTTTGTTGCACAAGGTATTTCTGGACAAGATGAAATCTTATTAAATAATGCATCAAAGTGAAAAATAGCTTGGCATACAAAGCATTAATTAGAGTTGCAAGTAGTTGCAGGAACATGCCTATTTGGCACATTGAGTGATTTAGTGGCAACTGAGTTTCAGGGGTGGGTGGGAGACTTATTTTCCTTACAACCAGCAACTGATGGATATAAAAATAGTGTCTCTGTATTTTCTGATGAATTAAACTGTGGATGAATGTGACTTAGTTTATCTTACAGTTTTACCTATATGGGTGAAGAACATGATAACCCAATGAATTACATTTCAGTGTACAATGTAACATGATTCCCTTGCAAGTACGCAATGTAAACCATTTTTGAATGTGCATTATCCTCTTTAAGACTCTGTGACAACGATGGATGCAGTGGTGACATCAGACCAGAAACACAAACCAAAACAAGGAATGGTGGGGCAAAACTGAGAAAAATAGAAAAATAAACAGTTTTACAAAACAAGATACTCAAACTCGCAAAACAAAATGGTCCAAAACAAACAAACAGACGGAACAAACAAGTAAGTACCGTGCTGGTGTAGACCCAGCAAGTTTTAGCAATTGTTTTCTATTTACTTTAAAGTTTTACTTTCCTTCACCCTGACTCGTTCCACCTCTCGCACACACTCATCACTGTGCAGCGAAAGCTGCAGGTCTTTATATTCTGGCCGAGGGTTTAACTAGCTAGTAATTATCTTATTACCCTTCGGCCATAGTCTGCACAAGATTAACAAGGATGTGTGACTGTCAAATAGTTAAATAATCAATAGCTGATCAGTCACATATCCTTACAAGGTTTTTAAAATATAAAACAATAACAAAACAATTAACATGACGGACGGCACCTCGTTCTTCCTTACCAAACAATAATAAAATACAAAAACATGTATTTTCTCCGTCATATATAATAAATCATAATATAAATACAAAATAATACAATAAATCATAAAAAACGGCACACAAATATACTGTACATAGGGGCGGGGCTCCCCGTCACAGACCCAAAACCTGAGTAAGCTGCTCAGCCAAGCCTGTGTGACTCAGTCATGCCTGCCAGGTGCTCTTGCTGTCTGGGGCTAGAGCATGCAAAGGAGGCACTGGTGAACCGCAGTGTGAACCGCTGGAGAAACGTCTCTCCCGCAGCTCTACAGAGAGCTATGTATCGCTTACCCCTGCATAGCACTCTTCCCCGTCACTCTGTTAAGGGAGAACGGACGACACGCACAGGAAAGGCCACGTAGGAAGCCATCTTCACGGTCTTCCTCATCTTCTACCCCAAGGAAGAGGAGTCGTCACCGGTTCAAGTGATTAACTGACAATGTTGTTGAAGCTGACACCCTGGGATCCTTCAAGAAGCTGCTTGATGAGATTCTGGGATCAATAAGCTACTAACAACCAAACGAGCAAGATGGGCCGAATGGCCTCCTCTCGTTTGTAAACTTTCTTATGTTCTTATGATTGTTCAAGTGGAGAAGCTCTGGGCAATTACATTTCTATTTCAGAGAACCAGTGTTATGGTAGAAAGCTAACTTTGTGGAGCATTACAGCTTTAAGGTTCTATAGTTGTAATACTGTTTGTAATGTGAGTGCTGCAGTGGTTTGCATAACACGTAAAAACATGATTCTCTTGGGGATGATCATAGCTATTACTTATCTTGTCTGTTTCTAAGTTCTTCTGATTCTGAAACAAGGAAAAAAAAAAAAAAAACTCTTTGCATAGACTGGAAATGATGGATGTCCAGGTTACTTCTGTGCTGATTGCTCCAGAATTGATTTATTCTAGGTCCCTTTTTCTTACAAAGTATATATATATATATATATATATATATATATATATATATATATATATATATATACACACACACACACACACACATATATATATATATATATATATATATATATATATATATATATATATATATATATATTTTTTTTTTTTCTCCTTGTAGACTTACCAGATGTTTCACCAGCAGAAGAAGAAGTGCACGAAACAGAAGCATGGGCCAAACCTCTTGTTCATCTCTGGCAAAATAAAAAGCATAATTTTCATGCAGAGAGGGAATACAATGCTACTGCTGCCAAAACTGAGCCTTACTGTGCTATCTGCACACTGTTTGTGCCTTACTACCAGGTAATGAATGTGTTTTATATAGGAAAGCAAATCAGGATCACTAATCCCAGTCCCAGACAAAATGCTAAGAGCAGTTTATTAATAATTAGTGCAGATAGCTGAATGTCTGAGTCTCAGTATGTTTTTTAAACTATTCAAGTTGTGTATTATAAACACCACTTAGTGTACCTTCTCAGTTGGGCATTGTTCTCAAGCTGCCCTTTAACATGAATGGAGTATTGAAGAAAATGTTATGTTATCAACTGCTCCAGTAGATCATGTCTTTAACATTAAATCTAAGCAGTTGCAATCAAATAAGCAATCGCATTTAGCTGGAAATCTCCTACACTAGAAAATGTGTTGAATATGTGGTTGCTATTTTAAGTGTACTGTATTTCAGAATACAGTGGCTGTTTTATTGACTATTTTCAGGTTCCATGCATTAGAAATTAAAACAATTTGTACATCACCACCATCACAAACAAAAGTATAAGAATTGAAAAAATGCTTTCCACATAATGTTGTGTGCACAATATGATATTTGGAATTTGGTTTCAAGGACTTAATAATAAAAGTGGGTCATGCCATGCCAGGTTACAATGGGATTAAACTGAAAGACATTCACAATTATGTATGTTTCATGAGAAACCGCAACGGTTACCTTACAGTATATGTCCCGTATGTAACTGTTGTAAATTAATTTAGGGTTATATACAGGTAAATAAGTCGATTTTTCTTATAAACCCTGAAGACAGCTGCAATTAAATATATAAATTACAGTCAAATCCCTATCCACTTCCATCTGTTACCCTGGGTAAAAATCTTGTTCAACAGCCAAATGACTAAACAAATCCTATGCCCTTGATATTTGCAGCAAGATGACAAGTATGAAGAAAGCAGAGTACTTATGGAGTCAGTTCCTGTCCCAGTGCAGGCCAAAAAGGGCCTCAAGACCAAACCCCTCATTCCAGAGGTTTGTTTCTCATACAGAGAGAACAGCGAACCCTGCCCTCCCAGCTCCCTCCTGGAGGAAAATGGATCTAGTGTGCTCATCTCCTGTAGCAAATGTCTTGTACAGGTGCATGCCAGTAAGTGTTGGTAACCATTAAATAGACATAGGAGTATTTAGTGCTAGAACTGAAGGCTAGAGATAGATGTCAGTAACTGTTCAATGGGTTAATTATATAAAAAAGCCAAGACTTTTACTGGTCCCAATAAAAGGAATATCCATATTAAGTCCTATAACAATTGGATCACTGCTTCACCTGCCGAGGGGAAGTATGCACAAGCCCTGACAGCGATCATTTGTTTTTTTTAAACTAAAACCAAGTATGACTCAGGCACTGGCTGCAGAATGTTCATTGCATCTTGGATGTGAAATAATTTAGTGGTTGTATCTTTCCATAAACCACTGCTCCCCATAGTGCATCCTCTTCATAAATTGCACATTTCCTTGGCAAATTGAAATGTCTGTACTGCACTTCCACCAATTTCTCAGTATTTCTTTGGACAGGTTTTTTGTTGCTTTAGTTACTGAGGGCCCCAAACTTAATGGTTTAAGTGACATTCTAAAAACTGAGCTTGTGTGTCCCTGTAAATGACATCAGTAAAACAGTATTATCATTTATAACACTGCAACAGTCTATCAGTTGAACTTTACGGTTCACTACAGTGGTCCAAAATGTTTGGTTTTGATTATTAACAGAACTTGTTTACAATTTATTTTAAATGAATCAGACTTCTGGCAAAACTGCTAAGCACTTGCATTGTATCCATGAGGTCATAGGTTTGAAATAACATGTATAAGACAGGTAAATGTGAGCCAGCATTAAAATAATTTTGCAGTCATTTTAAAGGACTTATCGCTGCTATTGCAGTTTTATTAAAATGAGATAGTCTATGTATAATATGTAATAGGTACCATAGGTAATAGTGTGACAGGTCAACAACATGCTAATATTTTCATGTATGTTTTAAAACTGAAATATGTTCAAAGTATATTCCTGTCCTTAAAGAGTAAGTAGCAGGGTTACCAAAAATATAGCATTACATGTCCCCAGGTACTGCTATAACTATTTATATAATGACTTTAAAGTCTGTTTCAAAGCTCTTTTCAAAATGGCCGCTCTAGTGCACTGGTAGTGTAAGGATTATTGTCCACATTGTCAAACAGGTAACACAGCAATAACGATCCATGATGTGGTACGGGACAGAAAAGCCAGAGCACTTGTTATGTTTTTTTTTTTTTTTTTTTTTTAAATTGCTCTTCCTGCAGTGATTTAGAGGACAGGTCTCAAATTCCAGTGCACTAGAACAAACAGTGAACTAGAGAGTGGCAGTTATACTGCGATCTTTACAAATTCCTTTTTGACAAGGGAAAATCTCCCACCACTAAACACCTATTTGGTAGCTATTTCAGCTCACCACGTCAAAATTGACAGTCTCTCCAGGAGCCCATTTCTGATGGGACAATTTTTGAAAGGGACAAGCGAGCTTCGGCCACCTGTAAATGACATTGTTCCTCACTGGTAGTTGAAAGTGGTGCTTAATTAAAACCTCTGTTTGATTCCCTACATTCTGTTAAACATTTATCATTAAAAGCAGTTTTCTTGCTTTCCATCACCGCTGCAAAGCAGGAGGGTAGGATGCAAGCAATCTCTGTTGCGAAAGCTTGAATATTTTTTGCAGAAGCTAGGACCAAAGTCACACTTCATACCAATCCTGCCTTCCTACTGAAAACCATTTTGGCCTTCCATGCCAGCCTATCTGTGGAATTGGAGGCTTTCCATCCTCCTCCCTTCCAGTCTGACAAGGAGCAGCAGCTCCACACTCTCTGCCCAGTTAGGGCATTAGCGTACTATGATGACTGAACAAGAGCTTGGCAGCAGTCTGAACTATTTTTTTGTCTGTTACGGGGCTAAGTCCTATGGTTAAGCCCTGTCTAAACAGGGGCTATCCAACTGGATCACAGACACGGTTTAGACAGCTGGCTAACATGCCCCTTCCAGAAAAGCTCACTTGTCATTCCACCAGAGGCCTTGTGACCGCTTGGGCTCTATTCCAGAGTGCATCTGTCTCTGACGTATGCAATGCGGCCCCTTCACTAGGTTCTGTAGACAGTGCTGTAGACCCTCAAAACCCTGGTTTTGGGACCAGAGTGCTAAGTGCGGCTTCTCCGTCGACCCTTGCAGCACATACATGAAGGTGAGTTTCTCCCTTCAGTTTATTTCACCCTAGTTGCTTACTAACTTGGGTTCCAAATAGTAACACACATCGGCCCAGTCCTTGTTGCATTCTGCCGGTACTGCAAGTCATGTACTTCCAACGGCTTGGGTATACTATCCCCATTCAGTAATGGATAACGTTTTGTGCTTGAAGGGGAATGTTAGGTTGTTATCTTAAACCTGGTTCCCTGATATAGAAATGTTATCCATTAAACTTCTAGGTCACTGTGTCCATTCCTTCGCAGCAGGCTTGAAGAAAAAAATTGGCGCCGATGTCCATGCGTGCAGTCTGTATATGCCCTAGGGGGCGGGGCCGTGGCTGCATCATGGAGGCTCCCAAGAGCAGCTTTTAGTATAAAAAATATTCTGATTTAGGGATGTGTAATAAATCAGGATGTGGCAAAACAAAAAATGATACATTTGTAAGTGATTTTAACCAAATAGAAAAATACTGTACATTACTTGATGTAACAGTGGTATTTCATACTTTGCTCTTTAAGTGTAATCAGCCAACAACAATCATAATAAATCTTTACATCATTACTTAAATGCCAGCAATTTAAACAAATCAAGTCTTTACATATTTCACAATTCAGGATTTGATATTTCCCTTACCATCTCTCTGTGATAAACTAGAATACATTTTCAGCTAATATTAATGCTAACAAGTACTGCTCAACAAGTCTGTTTAGTCTTGAACAATCAGAATATTGGTATTTACACAGAATAAATACAGTTTTTAGACCAGTGGGTGATGTGTCAGGATTCCTCTCATTCATTGTTGGCTTTATTTAGACTTATACTTGTTTAGAAGGTGAGTAGTTTTTTTTTCAGATTAGTTACAATACACACTTACATGGTCATCTCGTAACAGATCAATCATTATTTCATCTGACTCTTAAGGTTTATCATGTGTAATTCTAATTCTGTCTTTTTTTTTCTTCTCAATAATCAATACAAATGAGTAAGCAGTAATAGCAGTAGTTATTTAATTGGGGGGTAAAGAAATACACGTTTTGTTTCAAAGCTATACCAATCTTGCCTTGGTCAGCCATTCATGCATATTATGATATGTGAGTAACTTATGTCACCAGCCATGTAACTATGGATTAAATTATGACATTGATTAAAAAAAAAAAAATCTTCTAATAAAAATTATTATTTTTTTTTTTTCTCTTAATTTGTATTACTTCTAGATAGCGTGTGACTGTTAAGTACATTTAAAAAAAATAGTTAGACATTGGTCAGTTAACTAAATGGTAAAAAGTGAAACTGAACTAAAAGTTTTGCACTGATGTTAGAAACATGTTTATTTTTTTTATTTCAAATGTCTAGGCTGTTATGGTGTCGGCCCTCAGGAAATTCAGAGTAACTGGTCCTGCAATCGTTGTGTGAGTGGCGCCTGGACAGCAGTAAGTAGCAGTTTTCATTAGTTCTGAACAAGATTCAAATTGGAACAAGCCTGCATCTTCATCGTCCTCTACTAAATACAGAAGGAACACATTGGGGTATATTCAATTACAGTAGTCTACGCATATATATTCAATTACAGTAGTCTCCACGTATAGGAACACTTCGCCTAAGGGAACACCCTTGTGTTAAAACAGATTTTTCCCATTGTAAATGCTCCAGCTAAAGGAACAGGAACTTCGCTTAAAAGAACACCTTCTTGACACCGGTTCTGTTTTGTAAAAAAAAAAAAGTGATCGGTTTATTAAATCTTTCCAGAACCGCCATCATGTCATTGAATTGTTTTGTATTCTGATTTCCACGAGTGCACCTCATCGCTACAAAATGGCGTGTAAACAACAGCAAAATGCGCCGCTGTTTCTCTTGCTACACAAAGTTGTAAATTGTTCAAGCTCTTGAAAAAAACCTGAATCAGACACAAGTCACCAAGAAGTTTGGTGTTTCCAGTTCTTGAGAGTTGCTTCACCATTCTGTTAAATAATGTGCATGCTGCTGCATTTGGTATTGTGTGTAGGGGTGCTGTGTTAATTTATTTTGACAGTTTGTTTATTAACACTATTTTAACCCTTAGTAACGCCCATTATTTTTGCTTCTGCTATTGTGATAGCCTGAAACACACCCGCCAGATAATTTCGTAGTACATATGGATTTAAGCTTTTTGCCCTTGTGTTGTTTTTCTTTAGTTTTATTAATGTTAGTTTGTCTGTTACTTTATTATTATTATAGTTTATTAACATACACTTGCCTTTTGTTTTGCTTCTACTTATTGTGTCTGGTGGCTGACTTAGGCTATAAGAATTCTTTGCTTGCTTCCCGAGGGGTGTTCTTGTAGCTGGAGACTACTGTAATATAATGATGGATCTAAATACCTTATAAATGGCCCAAGGTTATAAAAGTCAAGCATCCCACGGTTCAATCTCTAGTTTATTTATGGGAAAAAAATGAATGTCGATCTATCGTATATCCCCTATTGTTTTAGTTTCAAAATGCATGATATGTTTTAGATTTTTTCTCTTTTTAAAAGGTAAAATGGTTGTTCCCATTAAAACAGGTAGCCATCAGATGCTCTCTAAGACTTGTCCATACATGTATCATTGGGCTGAAGTATAGGGCTCCAAAAGGTTGAATGAGTTAATCGGAACAGAAAATAAATGGTTTATTTTCTGTGATTTACATATTTAGATCAAAGTGCAGTGGGAAATAAAGTTGTATCACCACCTGAGCTGCGGGGGGTGGGGGTCTATCATTTTATTAATTTAGATGAATTATAAAAGTTAATAAGGGCTATCCTCAGGCAGTAATAACAATTACAAAATATTAACCTTGCATGAAATAATTAAATGGTATTTGTCTTTGTATTAAGATGAAGAGAACAGGAACTTAGAAATTGTACATTTTGTAGATTAGATATTAAATATTTCATTAGGGGGTTTGAGTTCCATTGACATTCGTTATTGGAGATAAATTTCGAATTAAAATTACCTATTAATTGATTTTTAAAAGCTTTAATTTGCACCCCAGGCAATGCCTTGTCATGCTTGAAATTATGTTCCTTTGATGAGTGTCAAAACAACTTGTATGATATTTTTAAGTGTTCCGCCTTTTAAAATCAAGAGTTTGCACTTATGTAAAAATAGAGATTGTTCCAAGAACAATTCAGAAATTAAAAAAAATAAAAAAGAAGCTGTACAGGCCATTAAAAAAAAATACATATTGAGGTTAGCCAGCATTTACATTTTGTATTAGGTTTTTAAGTTCAAATGTTTTACCATTTATAGTGTAAGCACAAGAGAACATCCCATGACTTACAAACAACATTCTCATTCTTATTGTCACAGGTCTGCTTTGTATTACTTTTTAACAAAGCTATAATTTGTATTTCGGGGGTCATTAATTAACTGGAGCATGGATCCTGAAGCAAATGACCTATCTCCTATTGATAATCTCTGTTATTTCATCTGAATAGAACAATAATACCACATACATATGTGTCAACAATAATCATTAAATCTTAACAGTAATTAGTGATTTAAACTTTTTTTTTTTTTTAAATCCAAACTACTTCAGGAGAAAATCATACTGATTTATGTATAAATATGGAAATAAAATATAACATCAATCACAATTATATTAAACAAATATTTGAAGCAATAAGAATTACACAGGAAGCAGCAACAGTAACTAGTAAGACATTTTGTTAAAGCCATAGCATATTCTATATTGATTTAATGTTAGAAAACTACAGTACTAAATTTGAAATGTGTGATTTAGATTTTGTCAGTTTCCTTTATTAAAACAAAACAAAACAAAAATAAAACACTCAAGTTGCATTTTTAATTTTCGTATATTTTACTTTGTATTTTCTTTTTCTGAGCCCTAATAGTTGCAGTACTCCCTCTGTAGTAATACAATCCAGATAGCCTTTAATGCTAATGATGCAAAATCCTAAATAAACAACTTCGCTGTAAATCAAATTAGTTGAGTTTACATAAAAACAACTGAGAATGTCATTGTCTTACAAAACGTCCAATGTAATGTCATTCAGTCCCTACAATTTGGATAATTTGAGTCCCAGTAAAGTGAACAAGTTTAGGTAACTCTAATTTAATTTTAGTAGCTGTTTATAGTAGTTTGTATTATATGTAGCTAAATTCCAGAATGCTTTTTGTATAGTCTGAAAACTACCACTCTCAAGGTCAACACAACCAACTTGTGTCTAGAATTCACTTTATTTTTTCAGTATTATCAAGTATCAAATGGTGTGAAAATATTTCATCAAGCATGCTGGAGAAATATGTTTGAAGTAGCAGCAGCATGTCTTCAATATTCCAGGTTTTCAATCCTGATAGTATTCTTGCATTTTAGCACAATCCATCATGATGCTGCCTTAACTGAAGCTGAATGGAAATAAATGGCTATGTAAAGTCAAAAATGGTCTTTGAGTTGTGTTGTATTTGCATTTGTTTAATTAATCTGTTGTAAATGGGTCTGTTTTCTTCAGTTTGTCAGCATTAATGTGATGCAGTCTAGTGCAAGTAATAAATAAACAACCCGATTGACAGTTTTGTGATTTGTAGCTTTACAATAGCAGTGGCAGTGACAGTGACACTCCAATGATGGGGAAGTGTTTTACTCAAATAAATGGAAGTGTGACGTGCTTAATATAATGTGCTTACTTCATTTTTATTCAGGAGTGCTGTCTCTGCAATTTGAGAGGTGGCGCACTGAAGCAAACTACTGACAACAAGTAAGGCCTGTTTTTATGCTGGAAATCTAGCGGAGAGGAATTACATGCATTAGAAATGTAATTTCTGTTCATTTTGGATAGCAGGAATCAGATTAAATCATTGTCAGAGAATATTAGATGTAAGTTAAATATCATGTCTGAAAAGGCCTTATAACTAATGGGCAGTCACTTTGGCATATATCTTAGCTGTTCTGGAGGGAAACACTTTTCTGTGAGTTCAGGGTTGTAAATGTGTAGTAAAGTCAGTTTTTTGTTCAGACCTGCATCTATCTAAATCTGACTAAAATACACATTTGGTTCAGTATTGTAAAAAACTAATGATTTAGATTCCTGAAAATGCTCTGAAAAGTGTAATGCTACATTGTTTGCTTCTTGATTTTGCAGGTGGGCACATGTGATGTGTGCAGTGGCAATCCCTGAGGTGAAGTTCACAAACCAAACAGAACGCAAGCCCATTGACCTCAGCCAGATACCTTTGCAGAGGTCTAAACTGGTGAGCAAACAGAGGGTTTATCTTCATTATCACTGAGCTCAAACAATAGCTTCATATGGATCACCTTAAATCACTTTTGTTATCCACTCTCATTTATGACTTCTTACCTAAAGATGCAGTGCTTTTTGTCATATAGATAGGGTATCGCTAATACTTAACCCTTCCGCTCCGGTGATCATTCAAACTATTTGAGGTCTGACTGATATAACGTGACTTTTGGTTTGTGTATTAGTACAAATATCCACTGAAAGTATACCGTGTTATACATTTCTGAACAGCTGAGAATCTGAAGAGAGTAACATTTTCACTCAATGATTAAATATACTCTACAATTACCTAGTTTGAATATAAAAAATACGTTTTAAAATGTTCTCAAATTCATCTTTCTTTAGAATCGTATTGGGGCTTTGTAAGATCAATTGTACATGTACAACATTTAAATTTTCAATTGCAAATAAAATACCTGAAGTGCATGCTTGCCTTTGCTTGATATAGCTACCGCATGTTCTGACTGCTGTGCTGCATGTCATGCCATTGAGCAGTCACACTGATCTCAAAATGACATTGCAGTGCGGTAGAAACCCAGGATGGACAATGGCAAGATTTACATTTTTCAAAAAAACTGTGGACATTTGAACTGTGACCAAACCAACTTCAACCAAGAATTCAACTAGTGCGATACCCTAAATGAGTTTTTTTAAAATTCTCATTGCAACTATATGGGCATCCAATGCTTTACAATAGGCTATGATACCGTATTGGGCGAGCCACTATTTTCACATCTCACAACTGCAACAGACTCATTTTTAATATTTCAACCTCTTTTCAGTCCCAGTTTGGGGTTCTGTACATTTTTAGAGGTAAACTCCCATTGGAGAAGCTAGTGGTAGTGAACTTGTTTACTCAAGATACATTTACACAAACTGAACATGCAATGTGCTAAAACAGAAAAAAAAATAAAAAATAAATAAATCAATATTCAGGTAAGATAAATACTATTTACTTGATATTTCCCCTTTAAAGCACATCTACCTTGGTGATAGGGGATGCTATGCTCCCGCTAGCCGCTCGCCATGTCGGCCAAACCAAGCGTTGAACATAAAATATATATATATATATATATATATATATATATATATATATATATATATATATAAAGGCATTAGCTAAATGTATTAATAATATTACAACAAGCCCAGTTTTTATTCTTCATATGACGCAATGAATAAAAAAAGAAAAACTTTTGTTTTGATAGCACACGCTGCATGCTAGTTATACATAAATAATATCATCTAAATGACTATGCATTATTTGGGGTTTTTTGTGGGTTTTTTTTCTCACGGTGGTAAATTTAGCAGTTCTTAAAGAAATCAAAGTAATAATAGCTTGCAGATAGCCTACTGCAAATGTGTTGGTAGAGTGGGGTCTGTCTTTAAAATATCTAGCTACATGTTTAAAATAAAATACACATTTTGTCTTGCTGAAATAAACATATTTAAACCAATTCATATTTTTAAGTGAACATTTTGTAATATAGAAACAAATGCATTTACAATTCCTGTAGTACAATTGTTATTGTTTTAATCCTGTGACAAATACAGTACCTGTTCTACCAGTGACAGTACGTTGTTGTGTGTCATTAGGGTTGCATTGGAAACTGAAAAGGGAAGAAAAGCAATGGAAAGAGCAGTTGTTTAGTTTTATTAGTAGGTTATTAACATTTGAAATACTTTTTGTATTGTGTAGGCCTACAATAAAATACTTTTACAGTTATTTGTAACTTTCTTTGGCATTCCCTAAGCTTTTCCAGTGTGGCTAAAAACTATTGAGTTGTTTTAGCCACAGTGGCTAACTAAATAAAAGCCCTAGAGGGAACGCAGGGATGTGATTTCCGAATGTGAAGGCTTTCACACAGCAAAACTCATATAACCAGTCCCAACAAATAATACAGTTAGGTTTTCCTTAGAAGTTATTCCACAGAGCACTGAAACTGCCTCCCACTGTGCAGATAAACAGTTTGGGACGATAACATTGTTTTCACAAGCGCAACTGACAGCTAAGAAAAGCGCTGATGTATTTTTATTGTTCAGGAAAGCAATTGCATTCCAAGAATGCTAATATTCTCCAGACTTCATCTATAATACACATATTGATGTGAGGAAGAGAAGAGGGAAAACAGTGTGTTTAATGACCTGGTACTCTGTAATGGTGTACTTTTATAGTTAGGGCTTCTGTTTTTTGGTTTTTATTAATTCAATTTTTTTTGGTGCTTATTTTTAGCTATTTTCGAGTTACATGTAAACCGTTTTTTTTTCCTGGGCTTTTGCTTTTTATATACCATACTGCATGAAATTATTTTTTATGGTTACTTTTGTTTTTTTCTGTCACAATATGTATAGTAACTCGACAGAACTTGCCCACTTTTTGAATTGTACCTTATTTTTTTCTTGTCTTCCACATTTTAAATTCCATGAGCCTGTAAGTGTTCCCTATCAAATTGGAATATAGTGAGCAAGAACAGTCCTCTGTAAGAGCAATCCTCCATTTCTTGTAATCTCATTTTAAACCTTGCAAGCATGTCACAGTCCTCCATTAGAAATGTAGGAATGTGCTGCCAATCAGTAGTTGAGGTGGGTTTAAGTGTTCAGAGCGAGTCAGGAAGGAGGGACTTTGCTCAACAGCACTGCACAAAGTGTCAGGTTATTAAAAGAAAATTAAAAATCACAGGGGCAGGTGTCAAGTCAACGTGAATAGAGTAACCATTTCCAGTGTTTTTCCGGTGTTTATTGGATATACAGTCAGCCCTCTTTATACGGCCAGGTAAGGGCCATGGGTAAAATGGGAAATAAAGCGAGGGTGGCATTATAGTGAGGGTCAAAAAATACACCAAAAAATAAATAAACGTTTGCAATAAATTCAATGGTTTTATTGTTTCAGTTCTACAATTATCTCAGTCCATTCTTATAAACCATAAATCTTTTTTAAAACAACAGTAGGTCTACTAGTATAGTCTTATTATCTTTTCCCATGTGTATGCAACATAAATGGTTACTTTTGAGGAACGCTTATGTACTTAGTGTCAAATCACCCAAACAACAATTCCATAAAAACAAAAAAGCGTACGATATGTTTTTACTGTACTGGTCATTTGAACTTTACTGCTGAAACTCTCCCCCATTGAACGATGCCATGTATTTATGTCACAAAGTAATTTAAGCCCAGTGCTTCAGGTAGGCTACAGCATTATCATTTAAGCAGTTCAAAAAAGAAAAAGAGAAAACCTTGAATGTGTATAGGCTTTTTTTTTTTAAACAAAAAGTAAACTATAATGCTGTTTTCACTGATATTGATGCTTTAGTTTAGGTCAGCCTTCATTTGTGCAAAACTTGCACGTAAACAAACAAACCTCATATCGTACATTTTTTAAAATTTTTTTTAATTTTTTTTAAAGCATTTACTGTGCTTTATAAATGTCACTTACTTTAGACTGTGTCAAGCCTTTCAGGTTAAACAAATTAACCCGAGACCTTAGATAAGTTAAATGCAATACATCTTTGGGATTACAGCTGTCTCTCCTTTCAAAAAATCTAAACAATGTCTACCAAGCTTCACAAGTCTGTAGTGGGGATGTTGGTTTAGACCAGAGGGCTCCAACACCGGTCCTGGAGCGCTACTGGGTCTGCTAATTTTCATTTCAACCGAGTTCTCAGTTACTTATATGCACCAATTATTGGCTTAATTAGTCAACAGGTGTTCCAGATCTTTAGCCATTGATGATGTAAAGACACCTGTAAAACCTGCAAGATAGGGGCTCTCCACAGGTTTAGACTGATCCACAATTGTGCATTCATCACCGTCTTCACCATTGCCATCCTCTTCAACTTGTTGGCCCCGTTACCCTGCTTGCACGACATTCAGGGTTCGAGAAAACATTTGCGATGTCTTGCTGACTTGCTTTCTTATTTTCAGATGCGTACATGCAGATTTGTTTCTTTTGCTCTGGTGTAAAATGTACACGGGATCAAGTTGCAATTTTGTACTTTCTGTTTTGCTTTGGGAGCGGGAGAGTTGATGACATTAGTATGAACGTTCAGTTAACAATGAATTTGGAAAGCGTGCCAAAGGTTAACTGCATAACTTTGTTGTTTTAATTGGTCATGATTATTTCATTGGCGCTACAATGAAGTAAACTGCAGTGGTTATATTTACATTTGCTTGGCTTGAGAAGTTGGCGGGTGCTGTTTTTACCAGTGGCGATATAACTGGTAAAAACAGCACTGTTTTTATTTGTGACATCTGTTCAGAGAGAATAGCTGGCTATGCGATGGTGGCATTTAAGGGGTGGGGGCGCGATATAACACGGGACAATTGTAACTTATTTAATTTTCTTTACATCGAGGATGTTGTATCATTTTTCATTGGTTAAAACCGAAAATCAGAAGCCCTACTTATAGTCCACTCCCTCAGTCTATGCACCATGAGTGATTTAATTTTAAACATCTAATTTGTAAGCAGGTATGTGGTAGTTGTCTTTACTCAATGCCATGTAAACATTGCCAAATCTGACCCACTGCTGTATTGCTGTTTCTCAGACGATAAAAAAAAAAAAAAAACAGGATGGCAGGGAGAAAAAAAGATGATATTATTTCTGCCGAACCTGGTTGTGCATATTTATTGCAATCAGGCTGCCATGTAATACCTCAATTAACAGCTTCAGGAAGATCCGGATTGCATATTTATCACAGCGTTATGCCCTTTTTTGACAGAAGAGCCGTAACAAATCCGAAATACATTCAGGGCAGGCTGCAGACGATTAATCTCCAAGGCTCCAGGCCACACTTGTGCATGTGCAGACCAAGCATATGGCAATGAAAGGAAACTGCCATATCAGAGCACACAGAAATAACCTGAAATTATTAAAAAGTAAAATGATCAATTCACAGATATTTATATTGGGTTTTTTTTTTGTGTGTGTTGTTTTTTTTTATATATTTACATTGCTTCAAGGTAGAATCTTATATGTTTTTTTTTAACCGTGGGGAGCCATCACTTGAGGTGTCACTGTCATTGTGTCGATGTACTTACCTTTAAGCACAAAGGTGCTTCATTTAGGAACCATCCTCATTTGTGCATGTTAAGCATATCTGAGTATGTAGGTGGCCAGGCTAGTTTTTTGAAAATATAGGTTGGTTGGTTATAAAAAGTAACAATCTCAATCCTGCTGGTAAAACATTATTTGTCTACATAATTATAAAAAAGCCTACTAATGACACCCATTTGAAATTTAAAAGATACGGTAGGTTACTTAATATGGTTTAAAGGCTTCAAAGAGCACATTAAACTGCATCAGCTTCTCTTGTCCAAAATAATTATTGAATTATTTCCACTTATTATGCACAATTTAAAGGAACATTTGGTCGCTCTTGTTTATTTTAGTCACTGCCTGCTTTAAAATATAACATTAAATTGTTAAATAGGAACTGCAGTGATGGCCCCAGGTTCTTTCTGGCTAGCAATTTGTATTTGACAAGTGAACCGAGTAGTCGCAAGTGTGCTTTGTGTGGGAAACATTATTCTGAAAAGGAATGTACTAACTGCATGGAGAGCTGAGTGCCAGCCATTCTAAGGTTGGCTTACTCCATAACATTCCGCTTTGGTGCCTTTACAGTAAGAAAATAAAAATACAAAAACACCTAAAGGGAAATATTAGCAAACTTGAGAGCCTCAATTTGTAGGTTTGAAAGGTACATCAATTCTGAAAACCGAGTGTTTTTGCAGTGGGTTATTCTAGCTCAATACTAGAGTCAGATGAAGCAGATCTGAGTATTGTACTTCAGGAGAAAATCAGTATGACAGCTGTTCTGATTTCATCTTAGGTTTTAATGGATCAATCTTTGCAGTGGAATTGAACTAATCGATCAGATCTCGCTCAGCCTTAAACTTACTCAATATTTCAATTAACAAAAAAAACACTTTTTTTAAGGTCATTTTTTAATATTTTCACACTTCTTGGTATTTGATATTTTTTTGTCTCTGTTTATTTGTGTGTCTGTACTCTGAGTTAGTATATGTGCCTTACTTATTTATACCTACACACATACTCCATAATCGCAGCTATCGGCCTATACATTAAGTTTGTCTGTGGTAGTGGTACAGAAGGTATACGTGGGTTTGGATCTCAGTTATTGTGATTAAATTACATCTGTGTGGCACAGTGAGGAACTTAGATATACACTAATATGTTGAGGTGTGCAATGGTTATTACAAAAGTAGCTTCAAATTTTTCTCTGTAGTAATATAATGGTGAAGGTGGAGCCAGCAGTTGAAAGGTCACTGCATCATGTGATTTATTTGAAATTCGAAAGTAATCAAAGGTGCCGACAACAAAGGAGCCAATTGTTGTTTTTGATTGTTGTTTTCAGTGTTTTAATTTTCTAAAACGATATGAATTAATTTATATATTTATGTGTGTATTACATTCTGTATAGTGACAATTTGTTTATGATTGGAGTTTGTGTTTGGAGGTGGAAACATACATTAGACATGTACTATTGGGTTTGTTTAGAGTATACAGGCGACATGCAGACTTTCAGAAAAAGCGTGTTCACTTTGCTTTAGTAGCAAATGCAAGTATGCAAAAGTGTACAATTGAGCAACAAGAGAGTAATAACTGACTGCAGTGTGGTAGAACATGAACCTTTTGGAATACTGTCACTTATGGTTTAAGTAGGCATAATCAGTATTAGTTCCTCCGTATTTGTCCCCCTGCATCAGGATTTGTCTTTTCGTGTACAGTGCTTGGAGCTGTAAATGCAGGAGGGTTTCATCAGAGAGGTATACTCATCTGCAATGCATGTAAATCAGTATGGTTATTTGACTTATTATGCCATGTGATTTTGTTATCCACTAGACCTGTATAAGCTGGCACTGTTAGAGTTGATGTGCAACTAAAGTACAACATATTATGACAAACAACAGATAAGCAGTGTTCACTGAAGTTAAAGACCTTCGAAACTGGATATGACACCTGTTTCCACTTGTAACTTACCCACTACATGACTATTTTTGAGATAAAAATATTATAGATCTACATATTTACCATTAGTCTTCATGATGGCTGTAATTTCATAAATGAACAGTAGATTATTTGTGATCTGGGCCCGCAGCAAAAGAAAGAACGAAACTAAGGAACATTGTTGGACGATTAAGAGGTATAAACTGCTTCACACACAAACCCAGTTAATTCATATTTTAGATCTGCATCCCAACAAGATAACACTGGTTAAGCTATAAAAAAAAAACATTTAGGTGTTAGGATACATAGTGTATTCAGATTCTAATAATTGCTCAGCTGCTCCTAATGGAAAAGCAACAATCAAACCAATACAAGAAGTCTGTTTACTGTAGACAGTAAATCAAAGCCCTTGAGTAAAAAGAGTGAGGTAACAACCCAGTTCAACCAATCGCATAATATTATGATGGTGTCAAGCAAGGCATATGTTCCCTAAAGAGTCAAGTCTTATAAGAAAAAGCAACTGAAAATGACATAGAAAAGTAACAGAACAAGTGGAATAATCTTGTGACTCTCCAGAGAATTTACCAGGAGGATTGATGAAATTTGAGATAAAAAATGGCTTGGCATGCATGCACAGTTTGAATCCAAACCAAACAATGAACTGTAGGAGTAGAAATGCATGGGTCTGAATTGCATGCCAAAACACATTCTGAACACATAGCAGAACTGGCAGCAATAGACCATTGTATCTAAAGGATTAACTCAGAGGTCTTCACAAGGTCAACTGTTCACGGTCTGTTTACATAATGGATGCATGTTACTTTGTTTTATGTGTCAACATCAAAAGTTATTAAAATGATGCAGTTAGCGTTTTATGAAGGACTTTTCTATAAACTTAGATTATCAGAATAGCTGCATGCGTAAATGACCACCAAACATGTAATGCCATTTAAAAAAGAAATCTGCTTTATACTTTGTACTTACTGAGCCAAAGGTGAGATCTTAATTTCACATTTCATAGAACATTTACTTTTCACAGATGGTTTTGGTGCTTGTTCTATATCCTGAGGGATACTGTCTCAGTTGGTCATAGGCTTGCTGCTGGGTGCGTGCATTAGCATAACAGAGGCAGAAGTGTTAAAGGAAATAGGAGCTATTAAAATAAACAAATCCCAATGGCCGGATGAGATCCTCCCAATAGTACTCAAAGAAATGAAAGAAGTTATTTACAAAACGCCAACTAAGAACATGCAACACTCTCTTGAGACGGGTTGTACCAACAGAATGGAGAATTGCAAACATAATACCAATCCACGGAAAGAGAGACAAAACCGAACCAGGTAACTACAGACCAATAAGCCTGACTTCTGTTATATGTAAACTTATGTAAACTGCAATAAGATCCAAAATGGAACATTACTTGTATGGTAACAGTATCCTGGGAGACAGTCAGCATGGTTTTAGGAAAGGGAGATGATTTTTTTTGAGGATGCATCATTGACAGTGGATAATTGCGAAGCATCTGACATGGTTTATTTATATTTCCAGAAAGCTTTTGACAAAGTCTTATAAAAGATTAATTCTCAAACTGAACGCAGTAGGAATTCAAGGAACTACATGCATATGGATTAAGAGTGGTTAACATGTAGAAAACAGAAGGAGAAACCTCAAAATGCAGCGAGGTAACCAGTAGAGTACCACAGGGATCAGTATTTGGTCCTCTGCTCTTTCTAATCTTCATTAATGACTTAGATTCTGGTATAGTGAGCAAACTTGTTAAATTTGCTTACTAGATACAGGGAAGCCCACCTGTAACGCTTTTTGGCTAACCAACAGATCGAAACCCGAGGAAAGCATACTGCTAGAGCCCTAACAGCCTTCACACTAACGCCTGCAAGCAGATCTTGATGTGGTACAGAGACAAGAAGCTTGACCCAGCACGCACGTCTCTGTCAACACAGGACAGCTGAGCCCAGCAGCCGCGTCGTATTTCTGTGGAAAAAGACAAAAAATACAACAGAGAAAACACACAAAACAGTAATCAAACAGTTATGTTATTTTAATATATTTTTATAATAAAAAACTAAAATTTTATTTTAAACTTCAACTAAAGCTAGCAGCTTACGAAAGAGGACCAGTAGCAGACTTAAGGCATTCGATCCTGGGGAAGGAGCAGCAGAGCTGCCGGCTTCGCGTGGTGCACAAGGCCACTGAGGGACTACTGAATAACCACGGCTGAGTGCACAATACATGAAGTCATTATTATTAAAACACGTAAAAACAATCGCAATAAGTGATAAACACAAGCAAACAATCAGAAGTAACACTGTATGTCACTTATATGTTCGTAGATCTCTCTCTCAGGCAGTGAAAGGAAAAATTATGACATTTTGAGTGTTAGCAGCCTCTTTTATGCTATCGGAGGCGGGCACGACTGTGTCACTGGCACTACCTGTGTCTTTGGAATATCTATTCAGGTTAGGCCATATCAAAGGGTTAATACCCATGAGGTAATGGTTATATTTTGTACTTGAAAGGGAACATTGTGCATTAATTCACCGATAGCTTCATATTTCTATGTTCATAGGCCAAACATCTTGGCAGAAAACTGTTAAGGACTAGCAGCTACTGATGGGTGAATAATAAATAGTAGTTGTTTCTTGGCTAATGCATTTTATATTTTGTGAATAAAAAAAGCGATAGGCATGTACTATTACACCATGTCAAAAACTACTCGGAAGATAAAAAACTGAATCTGTTGGCATTAGATGATGCAGTATGAAATCTAGCGGATATTGGATTTTCACCACAGAGAAGGTATTTGGACTACAGTAAGAGGGTATACTGTGGTATACATCACTGCTGTATTAGCCTTCTTAAAATAGAGTTTCTATTTTTTTTATTTGCAGTTTTGGTTGGTTTGCAGTATGTACCAGCTTTACAGTAATAGAAGCCTCAAAATGGAGTGTGGTAACCAGTGGAATATAACCAGTTGAGTACCACAGGGATCAGTATTAGGCTCTCTGCTCTTCCTAATCTACATTAATGACTTAGATTCTGGTATAGTAAGCAAACATGTTAAATTTGCAGATGACACAAAAATAGGAGGAGTGGCAAACAATGTTGTAGCAGCAAAAGTCATTCAAAATGATCTAGACAGCATTCAGAACTGGGCAGACAAGGCAAATTACATTTAATAGAGAAAAGTGCAAGGTACTGCATTCAGGCAATAAAAATCTGCATTATAAATACCATGTGGGAGATACTGAAAATGAAAAAGGAATCTATTAAAAAGATCTAGGAGTTTATGTTTAAGAAATGTCTTCATCTAGACAATGTGGGGAAGCTATAAAACAGGCCAACAAAATGCTTGGCTATATAGTGAAAAGTGTTGAAGTTAAGTCAAGGGAACTAATGTTAAAACTTTACAATGCATTAGTAAGACCTCATCTAGAATATTTTGTTCAGTTCTGGTCATCTCACTACAAAAAGGATGTTGCCGCTCTAGAAAGGGTGCAAAGAAGAGCGACCAGAATTATTCCTGGTTTAAAAGGCATGTCATATGTAGATAGGCTAAAAGAATTGCATTTATTCTTGAACAAAGAGGACTATGTGGCGATCTGATTCAAACATTCAGAATTCTAAAAGTTATTGACAATGTCGACCCAGGGGAATTTTTCGACCTGAAAAAAAGAAACAAGGACCAGGGAGTCTCAAATAGATATTAGATAAAGGGGCATTCAGAAGGCACTTTTTTTACATAGAGCTGACACCCATCCTTCAAGAAGCTGCTTGATGAGATTCTGGGATGGGCCGCATGGCCTCCTCTCGTTTGTAAACTTTCTTATGTTCTTATGTTCATTATCAGCCTCACTACCCAGGCAGGAGTAAAGCATGAAAAATTAAAAGCATGAAGCATTAACAGGCTTCAGCAAGAAGATCTGGCTGTGGGTGTAGGGGTCCCTCCTTCTTTTATTTTTTTAGTAATTAAATGAGCATATTATTTTTGTATTCAGTACTAAGGATATGATCCACTGTTTGCCTAATTATGTAGTGACTTTGATAGTGCAGATTCAGAGAAGGAATATTGTAGTGAATACAGTATCTTACAACAACAATGTTTTAGTTTCTATGTACACTGAGAATGATTATAGAAGCTTACTGAAAAGGGTTGCTGATCAATCATCCAGCCCCTCACCTCCCGAAAAGAATTACGGCAGGTCTAATTTTAAAAGATTATTTATGTTTGTTTGTTTTCTCTACTGCCCTGGTAAAATCATTTTAACAGTACGATTTTCATAATCACCATCATCATTTATGTTAAGACATGTATTCTGAATGTCATTATCATTAAGCTCAACAGAAAATATTTTGTTTTAACTAAAATATTTTTTTTTTGGTTTGTTTTTATCAGAATATGTACTTTCTAATTTCCATTGATGCCACTTAAAATAGCTACATTTTTCAGTAGCTTGTTTTTATGGACTACATGTCTTCTAATAGTGGTAAGGTACTGTAACATTGAATTGATTGCCATCTCTGCTACTAGGTTGATCCGGTTCAAATTCAGTTTCTTGAAGAATGCATGACAATATAATATTTTACTAACACATTACAGAATGGGCAAACAAAAATATACATTTATTTTTTAAAACATAGAAGCTAGTGCTTTTGACACTTGTTATTTATAAGCAGTAACCACAAAGGCAAAATCAGTTAACATAATGGGATGTGAGTTCTGTATTGGCACATGCTGGCTGTACACACTTGGGAATCACAATATGCAGGCTTTCTTTTTTTCCCCACTTCCCGTCTTAGGGACCCACAAACAGACCATTAGAAAATATCTTCTGGGTAAGGTGTAACTAGAAGGGTTGCACACAAACTAACATCTGCCTGTGTCTGCATTGGTCATTGGTCTTTTTTATTTTTTTTAACTGATCAATTCTTCTTTAAATGCTTGTTTGACAGCTGTTGAAAACTAATGCCATGTTTACATGTACCACCAGGACAGAACTGAAAGCAATTTGAGATCAGTCACGATAGTTTCGATCAGCAGCAGACCAACAACAAATTTGTTTGATTTAAGACTATAATCTCCAGTTAGGATTGTTGGCAAGCAGAAATTCTCACCAAATGGCTGTGATATGAAGGAGGAAGCTACCGATGAGGGATACAAAAGATCTGTGTTAAAATCATACAAAAATAAGCTAGAATGGATGTCTTCTCAATTAATTGTACTGTCAGGAAAATGTTGTAGGTAGATAAATGCAGTTATAAATGGCAGTAACAAAAGCGTGGAACAACATCTTTAATAACATCTTGTACAACATCTTTTGTAACGTCCGGTTGCAGATTGGATTGTAGTTGGAACCAATGCAACCCCAGTTTGATACTGGAAAGAGTGTTTTTTTGGACTGGTTTTATGGTGCTGATGGAATAGTGGCATAACAAACTTTGTTGGCAGAGGAGAAACCAAACAGACTTCTGAAGTAAAGAATTTCTCAGATCCTCTGTGGTGAATTAGAATAATATTTTATTACAGACATGATTTATCTTTTTAAAAGGGTGTGGGAGTTCACTGGTAGATTGTGAGCAAGAGATGGAGGGACTGAGGTTGCAAACACCACACAGGCTCAGGTTTTATATTTATTTACAACACAAAAGACTCAGATGCAATACCACATGCCGCCACCAGGCTACCAAGCTATCTGCTATCCCCCCTCCCCAACCTCACAAATATCATTAATAAACTGAAACTCTCCCTTTGAAAAGTTCCTATTAGAATACCAGATATACTGTTCTGTAGAGATGAATCTCCTTCTGCAACGACTGGTTGCAGCAGGATTAAGCACGGTGCCAGAGCACAAAATGCTTTTGCTTTTGCTTTGTGTGTTTGTGCCTCTATCCCATTCCTTTCTTTTCTGTGAAATGTGGGCTTTTTTCTATTCTATTTAAGTAAGGAAAGACAGTTTTACTAGGCTAAAACAATTTTAAGCAAAGCACTGCCTTCAGTGCTTTAATTGGCAGATTTTATTAAAAGCTTGAGAGGAGTGAAGGAATCTTTTTTAATAGGCTCTAAAAACTTGAAATTGAAACAGTGTAGGTAAATAATTAATATTGAACAGCTGATATACATCCAAATTGCTGCTGTATACCATGTATTAAGTAGCCTAGGTTTAGGTGATTTGCAGTCCCTTCTCCAGGCATGCTATTGTAGTTACCATTAAAGTGATTTCTTACTTTAAATTATCAGTAACAGTCAGTTGCTTTTACATGTAAGAATTTGCTGACTGCATTTTTATTAAGGACCTTCCTGGTAAGGAATCATCCTTATAAACAATTTGACATTTGTCTTTGCTGGGACAAATATGACAATATTCAAACAAAGATACAGTCATACAAAATTAGAGAAATTACCACATTTTGGTCATGCTCGGTGGAAATATCAAAGGTCAATTATAAGAACTATAGGCCAAGACATTGTTTTATAAGTCATTGATATTGCCAGTAGTTAATTTCTTTTAATGTACTGAACCTTGACCATAGTAAAAAAAAAAAAAAAAAAAAAAAAGTATTAAAGCATAGTAAAAGCATGGTGAAGTAGACGTTGACATTAATAAACATGGTTAATGCACAGTATAACCACGGGAAAGCAAGGGAAAACTGCAAAAGAGCAGTAAATCCACTGTACAGAAGAATCATTCTTTCCTATTGTGTAGGGCACAATTCATTTTTGTTCTGTTTCGTGCCTGGTAACCAGATACTTTGGATTTGTTAAAAAGCTTAGCTCAGTAGAAAGGTACTTCCTGTGTTTTATTTAATTATGTTATTGCCGTGTTTAAAAAATAAACTGTATTTTAATTACGGAAGTCTGACTTCATTTTCAATTGGCAAAATATTTATAAAAAATTGGCATTATAAAAATTATTCAGTAATTGTTTGTGAAAATGAGTAAAACTTGCTGCATAGTGAAAGCACAACAAAATGAATTATGATTTGTTAAGCCACGGCTTTATATTAATATTATGTTTGTATTGCAAACTTGTAAATGTAAAATGTTTTATTCGTGCTTTAAATAATTATTTTCCATAAAAAAATAATCTACCAGTCTTTCATAAGTAGCTGTTGCTGAGATAAATTAGATCTGTTTTTGGTTTACATTTCCTGACACACTTTTGGCAGCTTTTCAGTTTTCAATCATAAACCCATCTGGCACAGTTATGAGCCACTTGCCTCAGACAGACAGACGGTGTTTATCGGGGTAATATATAGCCTGTGCAGCAAGGTAGTAGGCTTGTCAGTACCTGTAATAATTCTTAATTCCTCAACCAAGGTTTTTATTCTTGTTTGGCTCATGGCAGACGCTTGATTGCTGTTAATAATGGCACGTTATCCTGTATTAAAACTGTTATTGTGTTTCAAGTAAAGTACAGTACATAAAGCAACATCCAAAGGCGTTGGGCAATGACACATTATGCAGGAAGCTGTGCCAAGGTCAAGCTAACCTATTGAAGACATGTCTGATTATAATGTTTATGCCATTGTAGCAGAGGAAGATTTTCTTAAATAAAAGATTGTCAACTACCAACTGCTAGGTAGAAACAGTTTTTCATTTGAAAGTGTCCAGGCCAAGATAGCAGACAAATAGTCCGTATTTCTACATAATAAATACCTCAAAGACATTCCAGTTAGTGGGCATTTAAAACAGTTAGAATTATATTTTACATGTACATAGTATTTGCAATGCATACCAGATATATTGAGGGCTGAATAAGCAATATAGGTATTTTGAGCTTGGTAAAGCCCAAAAACATGTTGGATTGGTTGGTTGTTTGGTTGGTTGGTTGGATTAGACCATTAGGATTCAAAATAAGTTTAATTCTACTATGAACAAGGGGTACTTACTTCACTTATGTCCTGTTCACTTGCAGGAATCACTGACGCTACTAGCCAAAGAACTTCCTCTTGATCAGCATCACGTTTGTGTTAAATTATGCAGATATGTCAACCTGCTCTAAGAAAAACACATTATGCTTTAAATGAATATGATCCAGAATCTGAGTTTAGATTCCTGGTATGCTGGCAGGTCTGGAAAATTAGAAAATAGCATTCTGATGCCAAGGGTCGGCACTGGTACAATGGTTGTAGGAGACACTGTGACAGCTGTGTTAATGATTTTTTGTAATGAGATAGAGTGAGTGTGTATGATATCAACAGACATTTATTGCTAATGTTCTCTGTGGTGCATTATATAAATATACAGTACTCCATGCTAACCTTTTTTTTTTTTTTAATACATATTGTGCATAATTACCTGGTTCCAGGGATGGCTTTGATCAAATCTCATTTGCATAAAAGCAACCAATTATGATTCCTAGTAAGTGTCGCGTGAAAGCAGAAAATATGATGACATTCTTTCTATATGACTATATGTATTTTTCTTGTGCCAAAAGAAAAAGCATCCATCAGTATGTTTTCAGTCAGTGCATAATGCTATAAATATGAGTCATTTCGAATAGAGACATGATTCAAAGCTACAACAGTATTTTTGTTTTTTTATTTGAACGTACATTTGTTTTAACAGCATGTTGCCTGATTTACATAATGGCAAACAGCATTCTGTCAGATCCTGGAAGCAGGCCTGGTGACATATTTCTGCTGTTAAAGTTTTAACTTTCAATTTCAATATATGGAAAGTGGTAGTGATGTTGTATGTTACAAATAAACTGTTTCTTGGAACTTAATGAATATCACCCCTGGAGGTTTCCTGTGTTCCTCGTATTTTGTTATTCGCGATACTGAATAAAAACAAAACAACAAGGCTATTGGATTGTCATTTTGGTTATGATCCCATTAGCCCTACAGATGATTACAACTTGCCATCATCATTTATTTATTTAATCTAAAGCCAGGATATAACTAGTGTAGATAGCAGGAAATCCCTTGACTTCAAAATGTGCTGTGAACACATTCTTACTGTAGTAGTGAAATAACATTTGGGAAGATGCTGATAGGAATTTGTTAGCGCCAACCAAAAAAAGAAAAAAATGAAAGGCAAATCAGGAGCAACTGACATTCCCTTTAAGAAAATTGTATCCCTTGCAATTGTCTTTGCAGTTATATTAATGAAGAAAAATTTGCCACAGCACCAAACTGCCACAGTACCATTTGTTAATGCAGCATTTATAAATATTTGCATTTGTTGAACAGTGTTTGCATATATGATTGCAGTTTTTTGTTATGTTCATTAACAGTATTGTTTTTTTCTAAAACTTACTTCAAACTGTGTGCAATATAGAGTTTATATGGGAACAGTGATTTGGAACATGGCTTTATTAACTTAGTGCTTCTCTGAATATAGATTTGTATGAAACATTTTATTTAAATACATAGGTTTTTTTATGACTTCGTCATAGTCCAAAGTGTTTTAAATTGTGAATATGCACTTATTATTTTGCTGTCTTTGGAATATCTGCATATGTTTCAAACCTGATAAACAAATAAAAGGTACACTTAAAATATGAAATGGTCTGGAATAAAATAATTTACACGGGTATGAAATTTGGTCTTTGTATTAAGAAAACAGTTTTTGTTTGTTAGATACCTATAATTTTCAGATCAGCTGAAATATCATACTGGAATACCTATACCATTAAAAAAAAAAAAAAAAAAATTATCTAATAAGCTATAAAAAGGGTAATGTGTAAAAAAAAAAAAAAAAATTAACAATTTCTTGATTTTGACACAGCATGCTGTCATGTAAGTTAGATTATACAAGCTGATACAATGTACATAGATCATTACAGGGCAAAGGCAGTTTTTTATTATTATAAATTTTTGGTTTTTAAACAAGATCAGTGGCAATCGCGTTTTACCTTAGCGTTAGAGGTTTGCCCCATCATCAAAATTTGGTCCCTAATGCTTTAGTTATTTTGAAAAGTAACAGTATTACTCCTGTTCCCAAGACCCCAGTGGAAATTGTGTATATCTTATCTCAAACAAAAACACATTGGACATGTGAAAAAATCCCAAGTTATCAAAAGTGCCCAGCCATTTACAGTGGAGATATCAAAAACACAAGCCAAGTTTCAAGAAACAATTGGCGCAGCCTTGGCCAGCACCAAGCAAATATGCACAGCTGTAAAAGGGGTGTTCTCTAGTATATTTCCATGTTAACAAAATAAGTTAATTATCATTAAACTCAGATGTCATGTAATATACATATCCATGATTAAAAGTGCCTAGGGTCTGTAAAAAAAAATACATTGGAAGAAAAAGGAGAAGGAAAAGGGCACATTTACCTAACTTTGGTGACTTAGTTCTCTTTTTGTATGACAGGTGTTGATTTTGTTCTACATTTCACCTAAGAGTGTTATGAACTACAAATTAAAAGTGAAATGGTGCTTTTGGCTGATTTACTTTTGCTGCGCCAATACCCTGAAAACATGCAAACCTCTGCAGCGCCATTACCCTGAAAACACGTAAACTATCCTTGCTGTATAGAGAATCAGGCAGTTCTTGATAACTTGGCATGAGGAACTACCATTCCTCTCAGTCTATGTGCTTTTTTTAGTTAAAAGCCATTAAGTTCACAGAATCTTCTGGCTTGGAAGTGCAACAAAAGCCTGATCTGTGCCACTCTGGAAACCACTTTGATCCAAGAGCCTGGAAGTGTCATTGAGAAGTTTGCAAAATTGAGCTGAATTATAGTGCTGGAAGAAATGTCTGAATATCTAAATGAACATTTTTTTTTTATCACCTTGCCAAAATTTGCACAACAATGTTTAAATTAGCAAGAGCAAGTATAGCTCATTGGGCACATGCATAATGTTATTTACATTTTAAATAGTGAACAGATAGGTTTTTTGATTGATGAGTAGTATTGTTCCTTGGGATAACAAAATACTGAACTCAAGTCATGTGATTTCATAAAAATGCCAGGTGCTCATTGTTTTGTATTTCAGTTGAGTTAAAATTGCCAAAAGTAGTTGATGAAGAATCTGTGTAAATAGTCATTCAAAAAAAACATGATTTTAATTAACGCAAGAACAGCAAAAGATACGACCATGTCCCGCTTGAGTAATGAAGATCGTCTCGTTACTGTCTGTGAGAGAAGTTACCCGGAGAATGAGATGTTCTGCTTCAGCAATCAGCAGACTAGTCCAGAGAAGCCAGGAAACTGGCTCTGTGACGGAGAGGCTACGTCCGGGAAGGCTGAGGGTCACCACACCAGCCTAGGACCGTTTCATCTGACTGAACCATCTGCATAATCGTTTTCAGACTGTAGTGGCTACAGCAGGAGAAATTATTTGCATGTTCAGAAGCCTTTGAGGAGTAACATGTTGACAGCTGAGAGATGAAATAACTGTCTTCTGTGGGCCAGAGAACATCTGAGGTTGCAGCAGAGAGAGTGGTGGAGTGTTGTATTCACTGATGAATGTCATTTTGCCCTTGAGACACCAGATGGAAGACAACATGTGTGGAGACGTTGTGGTGAGCGTAATGCTTTCTGTTGCATTGTTCAAGCCAACCGGTGGGGCAGTTGAAGTGTGATGATGTGGGGAGGAATCTCCTCTTACACAAGAATGCCTTTGGTGCAGATTGATGGGAACTTTACCACTCAGCAATACATTGACGAAGTCCTTGAGGCAACAGTGTTTCCATTTCTGCAAGCCAATCCGGAAGTGTCGATTTTCCAGCAAGACAATGCAAGACCACACAGCGCTAGGATTACAGTTGCACAACTTCAAGAAAGCAATGTCAAGGTCTTGCCGTGGCAAGCTTTTTCTCATGACCTGTGTCCATTAGAACATCTATGGGACCAAATCGCCAGTGCCATCCACAGGAGACAACCGCGACCAGACAACGTTCGCCAGCTGGCTGCAGCTGCACAGGAAGAGTGGTGGAACATCCCACAGCAGTCTGCCAAGAGGCTGATCAGGTGTAAACGTCAACGCTGCCAGGATTGTGTTAATCCTCAGGGAGGTCATACCTGATACTAACTTTGTAATGTTTTCATTTTGACAGTATATCACATTTCATACTGAAAATTATTCTTTGATCTGTATTTTTGTTCACATTTTTTGTGATTTAGTTTCATATCTATGTTTAAAATATTTTATTAAATCCATTAGACGTGAGTGTCTTATTCCTTTTGTGTATCAGTGTGTGTGTGTGTATATATATATATATATATTCCTTCTTTATATAAGAAATAAATATATATATATATATTTATATATATACATTTATAATCCTGGGACAGTGCTGTCACGTAGCCTAGCAACTTATTTTAACTGTCAATGTTTATCAGTTCATTAATAGGACCGTTTTTTATTAGAACCGTCAAAATTTAAATCTACAATCGTATTCCTTGCTTTGATTCTTTTAAATAATAATAAAAAATCTCCCCGTCCACTACGCAGCACATACGTTTTCAGAGTAAGTGTGACAAAAAAAAAAACCTGTTGAAGAGACTAGAGGTAGGCCGCATTTCAGGATCAGATTTTGCTAGTTAAATTGTCGATTTTATTTAAAATTTAAAGTTTTTTTTTATTTTATATAAAAGAACAAAATGTAAAGGTAAAATGCGCTCTTTGTGGAGTTTTAATGAGCTTCTGTGGCAATATTACCAACCTGCGGGATCATTTAGTAAGACAGCACCTGACAAAATACGACAGCGGGAACACAAGTAACAATCTAAAGGAAGCAACACCTTCAGTGACAGCTTATTTTGGAAAGAAAGTTGATCCAAAAAGCGTCAGAGCAAAAGAAATAACAGGTCTGATAGTGGATGTTGTCACACAAGATATCAGATCTGTTAGTGTAATACAGGGAGCTGCTTTTAAAAAATCTCATTTTGAATCTTGCTCCGCACTATGAAATGGCCTGTTAAAAGACAATCTCCAAATTTATTACTCTGGATCACGAATGTGCTTAGACCGGTTTTAAATCAGGAGTGTAATTCCATGTCCATCACCTGCCATTAAATTAAGCAAAACTGTGAAGTCAAGTCAAAAGTATTAACAACACGAAAATGACACGAGAGACACACAGCTGTGAATTTAGTAGTTTATCAATCAGATAAACACAGAGTTTGAATTGGCTACAAAAGTAATCTCTTCTGGTCATGACAACGCGGCCCATGTGTGCAGAGCAATGTCTTTGCAAGAGTGAACTGTGCAGGGCACAATAAAAATCTCTGCATTCAGAAAAGCTTGGAGGATGTACGACAAGTCCGTATGTTAGTGGCAGCAGCAAGGAGACTGGTTGCACATTTTAAAAACAGTGAGATGGAAACAAGCACTTTTAATAGGAAATAAATAGAAAGGCTGAACACAGAAAAAGCACCAATCAAGTTAATGCAGGATGTTCAAACAAGGTATAATATGGTTTATTATATGTTTGAACGTCTTCTTGAATTAAAATGGCCAGTTGTTGCTGTTTTGTCAAATCCAGATTTGACCAAAAAGTCTGACGGAGCTACTTTAGATCTCATGACTGAGCAGTGGAAGCTAATGGCTGAGATACTACCTCTACTACAGCCATTCGAACCGGCTACAGTACTTTTCAGTGCAGAGAAAAACATTACGGCTAGTTCTTTGTACCCACTTGCAACAGGGATAAAACATAGACTGACTGAAGTTCCTGTTGAAGGGGAGACACTGTCTTCTTCAAACTGAACTGACTTGCTAATTACAGTTACAGAGTTTGAGAGATAAGCTAGTGCGTAATTTGCCTCAGCAATTTTGTATACATCAGCTGAATGACCCAAGTACTGAGGTTATGCCACTGCTTTTTGTGTCATTCCTTGACCCCAGAATTTCGCCATCTGGATTTCCTATCTGAACAGACCAAAGCCCACGTGTCTGAAGCACTGTCTTCCAAACTAGTGAATCTGGTGGCGAACAACCTCGAAAATGACAGAAAACGTGTCTGTACAAGTGAGTGCAGCACAGAGGACTTACCTGTTAAAAAAAAGAAGACAAAGACTGAACAAGCAATGGAATTGTTACATTTCGTGGATGGCAACAAACACACACTACTTCCAAGGAAACCTGAATCCTACAAGAGATGACGATTTATGCTTCTGAAACTCCATTAAACATCAGTGAAGATCCCCTGATTCGGTGGAAAAATAACCAGGCACACTTTCCCAACCTAGCAGCCTTGGCAAAGAGCATCTTGTATATCCCTGCAACATCAGTCAAGGGCAAACGTGTGTTCAGCAAAACAGGGATGTTTGTTAACAAACTCTGTTCTTTGAAACGGGAGAATGTGGATGCTGTAATATTTTTGAATAAAAACAGAAAATAAGCTCTGGAGAGAGCACAGACTTTGTTAAGTTGGACTTTTTTTTTCCTCTAATCTGGTTGCTGTCAAGATGTCTTAAGGTAAGACAGTAATATTTGTAATGTTTTATTAACTTTTTTGTGGGGAACCTCACTGACAGTGTGACTAGGCATAAATAATTAGAAATGTGTAGTTTTAAGTTCAACTGGTGAAACGTTTACTTTTCGTGGTCGGATTTGATGAAAATATATGTACTTATTATTTACACGTTTCTGGTCTTTATGAAAACGATGCATCAAAAAAATCACTATCATCCCAGCCCTAATATAGTGGTTTGCAGAAGCATTCACCCTCCTGCAAAGTTTTCATATTTTGTTGGCACCTGAGCATACTCCATGATGCTTTCAAATTAGACTTTAAATGTATACGTCACTCTGACTTGTAAAAGTAGTGGCTCGTATAGTAATCAGCGTTTTATTTTTTTTCATGATGCAATCTTAGTTATGTTGAATGTAATAAAGTAGTGTTTTTCTTCCTTTTTAAGTTATTTATGAAAATGTCTATGGCCATGTTGTTTATTGCAAAGCCATGACAAGGGCAGAGATTATTTTCTTTAAAATGCATGTCTAGACACACAGGATTTTTTTTTTTTTTATTTAACTGTAACTACTATATGGCATTGTTTGTTTTGTAATTAACTCTCAAGGGTAAAGTAAGGCTATCTTTCTTCTGGGATAGTCTTAAGGTTACTGCCAGATTGTTTGCTTGGTGCCAAAAATGAGTCAATAGAAATGTATCACTTCCAATTAGCATAGCAGTAGGAAAGAAATGTCTTTCAAGAAAATATATTGTATGTATAATCTTTAAGGAGACTTCTGCCTCATCAGTGCCATGGCAAAGCGAAGATACAGCCCTAAAGTCTTTGTGCATTGGTAGGGAAATAGAAAGAAGGTGATAGTTTTGCTGGAGCACAGCTGACTCATATAGACTTTGTCTCCACTAGTGTTCATTTTTTAACATATTTCAGTATAATAGTATTTACAGTATAATCGTAAAGCTCGAAAAACTACTCACTTCTAAATCTTTTGTAGTCATTTTTGTATTACTTTAGTATAAATACATGTTAATTTGGATTCATATGTTGTTTTTTTCTGACTTTATGTGAACGAAAAGACACGCATTTGCCCGTTTTCCCATTGGAAATAGTGATATTTTGAAATATCACTGTCCTGGTCACAAAAGCAAAATTTGTGGGGAATAATAGCCATTTTCTATACTTTTGAGGCATAAGCAATTAGGAAATAACACTTACTACCCAGGAACAAAAATTGTGTTACATAGTGTTATATGCAACAAAAGTTAGAATAGCCATGAAGTATTAATGTAGACTCATACATTTCTCATACACAACTCTGCACAATAACCAACCAAGTAAAGCAAAATGGAAATAAATAGTTACCAATAATAATAATAATAATAATAATAATAATAATATAATAATAATAATAATAATAATAATAATAATAATAATAATAATAGTGCTAAAAAATAAACAAAAAAAACATGTATCTAAATTCTCCCGAACACCAAATGACTTTCGTTTTTTTACTCAGTTGACCTAATGTTTATAATCCTGAACAAAAATAATCTTTAAACTTGAGAAAGTCCAATACCTGCACAACTGAGACCAAAATAAGTAATTTGTGATTATCAGTGTTATTCTTCACAAATACATATAAAACTGGTGTCACTCAGACTAATTAAGTCTCACTCCTTCTTGATCAAATCTACAAAAACATTTAAGTTAGCCACTGAATTTCCTTTTGAGAGGTTCTCGCTTGTTTCCAGCAGGAATCAATGAAAGGTACTGCAGTCATTTTACTGTTCTTTAACCCTTTCAGGACCAAGCATTTTTCAATGGGACGCTCATTCAGGACCAGGTGTTTTTTGGCTGTAGTTGAGGCTCTTCCTATAAAAAGTCACTAAAAATATATATTTTTTTACAGTAGCATCTTGGAAACGGTGTCCTTTTTTTCAGAAAACTGTGGGGAACATTATAAAGTATGTCACAAATGTTTTGCTTTTTTTCACACTATATATATATATATATATATATATATATATATATATATATATATATATATATATATATATATATATATATATATATCATATATATATATATATATATATATACATTACACACACACATACATATACACAAATTATTTATTTATTTATTTATTTTCCATTGTATTGATTACACTTTTTTGAAGAGAAGTTAGACTGAACACTCTACCTTAAAATAATACTTCTGTAGTACGCTTGTTAATAGAGCCGACAGAAGATACTAAGCAATGGCAGAGTCATCAAGTTTGGCAGCTGCAAGCCAGTGTATTGTGGTGCATATTGTTAACTATACCCATATGCAGTCGCCGCTGCTTTATCGGTACGCCTCGGGAGAAGAAAAAATATCCTGAATAAGCATTGTATCCAATTAAACAAGATGACCTCAGTCACACTTTTTTTTCTAAATGAAAAGAAAAATAATGCAATTACATCACATTATGATTAAATGTTAAAAATGTTTTTTTTTTTTTTTTTATTATACCTAAACAAAATTAATCACTGTCTTTTTTTTTTTTTTTTTTTTAATATACGAGTATTAGATCTTTCTGATGATTTTTCTATGCATGTAGAAACTTAAACAAATTAAAATGATGAATCCAGACATTACAATTATATACATACTACAAAATATTGATTATTGTTGTTTTAAAATAATGAGAAATATGACTATTTTCCCTATCAGTTTCTGGCCATAATCATATTATGCAGCTCCACCAGTCTTGTGTTTCAAAATTGTAATTTCCAGCCTGTATTGGAAGATGACCTGAAGTAAATATGTAACTTGAAGAGGCTACACATTCTGTTTTTGGCAGGAAATAGTCTCAGTTCTAAACACATGCTCACTCCCCATTTACCTGATGCTGGATAGAGTCATTTTGATAAAGGTGTTTAGGAACCGCCTAACGTAAAGCACAGCTACTGTATCTGACTAGAATGTTATGTAGCACGTAAGCAATATATTACCCTTTTCTGTTGTATGTAATTGAAATAATTACACAACAAACGACTGGCTGTGTTTAACATTATACATTGTTGAAAATGTTATTACTCTGAAGAAAGCAAAGCCGGCAAATAGCTTTACCCTGACTAACCCCACATCAGTTCTAGTTGGTCTTTGATGATTTAGATGTATATTGGGTGGGTATTAGTCAGACGATCTGGTTTTGTAACTAAAAAGAACAATGGAATGTGGTCACAAGCTCTGGTTAATGTGGCCATTTTAAGCTATCCACCTAATATCTGATCATTTTAATGTAATAGTTATAATGACAGTGTAGTATGCTGCCAGTGGAAAATGTCATTATCAAGATTTTCATTACATAGTAATGGGTTGGCATTCACATAATTCTGTCTGAACTTCTGCCAGTGGGTGTGTTTTTGGTTAAATCCTTGTTTAAAATGCATTTGTGTCTTAGAACTGTTTTTAAGAACTTGTGAGTTCACAGCAGTAAACATTTATGTTGAGTAAGTGCAGTGTATGAACTTTGCTTATTTGAAAGTTGATATACAGTATTGTATATTTGGCTTTTAGGGTAATTTACTGTCCCTAAGACACATTTTAACTTGTTACTTATCTAAGTTACTGAATAATAGTTATTTTACTTTCCAAACATCCATTTTAAATGTAATCTGTCAAATATACAATATTGTGGTGGAGCCCTAGCCACACATAAGGATGGCGCGATAGCTGCACATCAGGCAATGTGGGACAGTTCACAACAGTTTTATTTTGTGACTGTGGTGCAGTGTTGTTCCGGCTTTGTGCTGGCCCAAGGCGACAGCTCCGCATACATGTTAGTCATCTGGTGGTTCACAAACAAGACAATTACTGACAACACGAAAACAAACAAAACACTCACAATTGAATTTACAGTTCACTGGGGTCTCTCACAGTCCTTCTAGGTTCAGAGTACAAAACCAAACGAAGGAACAGATTACGATTCTTCATCCCCTTTTATTCTGTCACACATGACCCCTTGGTAAACAAGTGCAGCTGCCTGTACAGTCTGCAGCTGCTACTTCGTTTCCCTTCCAGGTCAATACGTTCTTACAGTGGAGTCTCGCCGCCTTCCAGACTGACCGCCTTCCCGACCCTGGGAAAGAACTCTCAGGCCAGCCTGTCCAAAGAACTCTGTTCTCGCTGCTTAGCACCATCATAGGTCAGGAGGAAGATTTACAACCAAGATTCATTGTATTTCTGTCACACAATGCTTTATGAATTGCTGTATGTTCAAGTACACAGTCAAACTGTCTTGGTTTTGTCTCTCACAACCATGGAAGGTTTTGAACTTAAGATGACCAGCACTTACCGTATCCTCCAGCCAAGTAAACCTGACATTGCAGCTGAACTTTGTCTTAAAGAGAGTGGCAGTAGGTGAACCTTCAGCTGCACTAGTTGTCCTCCTGCAAGTAGCAGTTACCACTTAAATACAATCACCCCAATTGTTGGTGCGCAGCTCAAGGGTGTAATCAGAAAAAAGTTAATTCTATTTGAATTTTGCTAGAAAACCCCCATGGAATGGTTTTCTTTGTATGTACCCTAAAGATAGAAGGAACATAGTGGACAATCAAACCTGTTACACCGTGTGGTGTGCCAGGTAAGTTATAGAGCGCAGATTTGCATCCTGGCTGAGCGGAGTCACCACTGGGGATTCTGAAGGGAGCGTCGCATTGGCTCTGGTTCATCTGTGGGTTAGATCACACTACAGCAAACCATGCTGGCCAGGCACCCAGTGAGCTCAGAAGAGACACCTGCAGGGTTGGCTTTTGTCGTCTAGAGGCTAGTAGCTTGCTGACATCTGTTCTTGAGTTCTTGGGTGTAAAAGTGGAAGCTCGCTCAGTCGTGGAATAGGACGATGTCCACTGAGCTGTGTGGAAAATTGCTGCGGTGGAAAAATAATTGGACAGTCCAAATTAGGAAGCAAATCGGGTAAAATAATTGGGCACACAACATTTTTAATAGAAAAAAATCAATTGGAAATTTGATTCTCATGACTTCCAATTCTAATTTGAGACACACCATAGCACAAAAATAAGCATGGCGACACCTTTTTTTTTTATTGTGAAATGATTTTTATTAAGCTGTATCAAATGGCAGTTGTCTGATTTGTTTGATCAGGCATTATGAATTAATATTATGTTTTGTTAAGGCTATTCTTCAAAGATGATGTCCACCTGTGTGGTGTACATGTATGTAGATTCTGTACGTTAGGTGCTTCTGTCTTTTAGTATTTGCTTTTGTCTGCACTATACTGTAATAACAGTGTTCTCATTGGGAGAAAACCCTTCTTTCCTATCTGCAATCAGTGAGAATGGTGGTATTATGGATAAGGGAAACCACAATAGATGTTGCAAGAAATAGCTGTTTATTTATTAGTGACCACAAAATAAATAAATAAAATAATATATATATATAAAAAAACAAGCAAAAAAAAAAAACTTTGACAGCCCATTTTATCAACCAACCTACTAAAGTAAGAATTTGCTTTAAGCATATGTTAGCAGACTTGGGGCTTAAGGAAGCACTGCCCATTAGATTTAATGCAACTTGTTCTGCTGTTACAGTGACTTAAGTAGAATCCTCCATTGCTCTAAAAAGCTTGTCTTTTGTTAAATCACGAGGGAAAGAATCATGAATTTAAAACTGGAAAGTATGTAATTCATGTTGCTCATTATTAAAGATAATATGGAAAATGTAATATGGAAAGAAACATAACAACAGTTTCACTCAGGGGGAGTTGTGCAGCCATATACTGGGATCTGTTTATTCCCTGTTGCCTGTGAACACCTTTGCATGCGATTTATTAACTATAAATATATAGTGATAAACGGGTTGCTATGTACCAGAGGGCTGTTTATCTTGTAGTTTCAACATGTAGTAAATGAGATACATACTTGCTATCTTGACATTCTTACCACATCGAATCTTCAATTACCTAAAACCCAAACTGTAGCAAAATTATATATATATATTTTCCCATTAACAGCTTTGTAGCCCTCTCTGAATTTTTCAGAAAGCACAGCACGACAAGCCAATAAATCTATTTTTATATATTTAATGATCACAGGAATAGCTTTCATTAATCATTTCTTCTGTTGTGAAAAAAAAAAAATGTACCAGGTAAACAAGGTATTAAATTATAGATACTATCAGGAAGATCGATGGACACAGATGTGTTGCTGTATGTTGTTCGTATATTTTAAATCTGATTCAGTCCTGTGATTTGGCCAGTGGATGAAATAAAAAATAATAATAATAGTAAGTTTAATGAAAACCATCAATCTAATAATAAACATTTACATGCGTTCTGACTTTATGTGTTTTATGACAATGCGGGACATACTTTGCTAAAGTTAACCGAGCAGTCCTTTTTAGTAGCCGATCTTAATACTGCCACTCTAAAATATATAAACCAGATTTCCTGCAGGCCTCGTTTCACTGCAGTCCTATTTAGTAATATCAATAAAAGACAAGAAAGAATAATACAGAGTTTAAGGATGGCAGTATTTAGATCTTTAAAATATACTTGCTAGCATCTAGTTGACTATATTCTACTAAAGATAATGACTGGAGAATTTCTATTCTTCTAATTAAAACAATGGAAGAGTAACTACTGTAAAGAAAGCCCTGTCAACCTGTAATTAATTACTTGTGTGATATGCTTCTATGGGTCTTTTATTTTCTCCTCAGAAATGTGCCTACTGCAGGAAGAGAATCAAGAAGGTCTCAGGAGCCTGCATCCAGTGCTCGTATGGCCGGTGCCCAACTTCCTTCCATGTAACTTGTGCCCATGCAGCTGGAGTGACAATGGAACCAGATGACTGGCCATATGTCGTCTACATCACATGCCACAGACACAAGATCAGTCAGACTGCGGTAAGTTGCAATTGCTACGTAGGTATAATGACAGGTCTTTGAAATTAAGGAAGTGAATCATTTTACCTGCAACAGCTTACCATTTGCTTCCATCATATGGAAGAAGAAGAAAGCTTCCACAGATCTACATTTAGCACAAAATCTTCCTAGTGTGACATTTTTTATACTTTTGCAGATACTGTAACTCAAAAGATTCTTCCCTGTTCTGCCCATTCCCTAACTGTTTTAGTGTTGTTATAATATTTTAGCACTGTCTGATGTAATGCATTGGACAATTACTAAGCATTTGCTCCAGTGCAAAGTGTTGTCTACTTTTCTAAGAGGAATAAAGAAATAGAAAAAAAATACACCTTAGTTTTTTTTTTTTTTTTTTCTTCCAAGCATCTTTAGTAGTTTTATTCTAGTTTGGGAAAAATTGACAGAAAAAAAGTGGAGCACACTTTGCACATGTTATTAGAACATAAGAAAGTTTACAAACAAGAGGCAGCCAACAACATTGCTGGGGAGTTGGTTCCACAATTCCCTGTGTAAAAAAAGTGCCTCCTACTTTCTGTTCTGAATGCCCCTTTATCTAATCTCCATTTGTGACCCCTGGTTCTTCTTTATTTTTTCAGGCTGAAAAAGACCCCTGGGTCGACATTGTCAGTACCTTTTAGAATTTTGTTACCTTATACTATTTAAGTATTGGCTGATTTTTCACCAGTAGATGCCGCTTTCCCATCATTTTTGCAAGCCCCAAAGCTAGCGCTTTTAAACAAAGATGCTACCTGCCTGAATAAACAGTGTAGGGTTTATGAGATTATGCTTAAAAAGGCTTACTCAGCTGGTGCTTTTGCTGCACGACTAGGTAATTTTAACAACATATTGGTGGGTTACCAGAGCTGTTTGTTGAAGTTGCTTTCACAGAGTCACAGCAGGTCGAGGAACTGTGGCAGTTGGTAGAAATCTGGCTGCTTTAGTAGCTGTAAGATGTCAGCTCAGATGCCAGGACACACTTTTGGTCCTGCGGTAGAGGACATGCTCCAGTGCTCTCATCGGGTGCGGGAGTCTACGAAGGAACTGGTGTGCCTGTTTCCAAAGAGGCCATCTCCACTACACTAGACTGGCACCAAACTGGAGATCAAGATTCCAGCAGCCTCAGAGACCGGCCGGCTCCTGCTAAAGCCAGAGGGGGGTTTCACAAACGAACCACGGATGCGCAAAGGGGAAACTTCAGTAAGTTCCGCCATCAAGCACAAAGGCAAAAACCTCATGCTAAGCCTCCCAACAAAGCAGCAGCCGTAGCAATTTGCTGCCACAGGCCCAGGGTCCCTTTTCAGGGAGTCACCTGGAGTACTGGCGTCAATGCACCTCAGAAACCTGGGTGCTCAAACTGTACAGACTGGCTATTCTCTGCAATTCAACCACGGTCCTCCTCCATTTCGGGGCGTGACTACAACGTTAGTCTGGGATCCCCGAGATGCATCGGTATTGTCTCAGGAGGTGCTGCAGAAGCAGACTATTTGCACAGCTCACCCTCTTCACTTGGAAAAAGGTTTTTACGCCAGGTATTTCCTGGTGCCCAAACGGGATGGTGGCCTTGATCTCAGACAGGTCAACCCATATCTGAGTCGACGGAGGTTCAAAATGTTAACCTTGCAGCAGTTGGACTTAAAAGACTCTTACTTTTACATCCCGAAGTCAAGGCACAGGAAGTATCTGAAGTTCGCTTTCCAAGGAACAGCATACAAGTTTGGGGTTTTATCGTTCAGCCTCTCTTTTGCTCCCCATGCCTTTTCAAAGTGCATGGAAACTATTCTGGCCCCATTGAGGCTTCGGTTAGGTCTCTCAGTGAACTATGCAAAGAGCCAGCTCACGCCTTTGCAGACAGTCTGCTATTTAGGAGTGCGTCTGGATTCCAAGACCATGTTGTCCTCTATGTTGGAGGACAGAGTGCAGAGAATAGATGCTTGGGCTGATAAAGTTTCAGAGAACATAAGGCTCACAGTAGAGACGTTTGAGCGGTTCCTGGGCTTGGTGGCAGAACGGGAGGGGAGCGCAAGGAGTATGCAGACCCCTGTGGCAGAGAATCCATATAAATATTTTGGAACTGCAGGCAGTGTTTCTAGCCTTGAATTTTTTTTTACAAGAGGTTCAAGGCGGACATGTGCTTGTCCGGACCAACAACACTACTGTGGTGGCATACGTAAACCACCAGGTCAGCCTCAGGTCCCCCAGTCTCCACCAGGTTGCCCGCAAGCTGTTGCTTTGGGTGCACTCTCACCTCCTTTCACTGCAGGCAGTACATCTTTCCAGGATAATGAATTGGGGAGTAGACCTCCTTTCAAGGACAGTCCCCAGTGCCTCAGAATGGAGGCTTTACCCAGAAGTGGTGAACCTCATTTGGCAACAGTTTGGGAGAGCACAGGTGGACCTGTTTGCCTTCCAAGAATCGACCCACTGTCCCCTTTGGTTCTCAATAACGGGAAATGGGGACCCACTGGCACTAGATGCCTTGCCACAGCAGTAGCCAAGGCAGCTTCTATATGTCTTTCCTCCACTCACCATGCTCCCTCTGTGCTTAGAAATGATCAGGCAGGACCGGGCTAGGGAGTATTAGTGGCTCCTTATTGGCCAACCCTGATACAGCTCTTGAAAGGCCAGCTGTGGAGCCTTCCGAAACGTTGCACCCTTCTCAGTCAGGCACAGGGGATGTTGTGGTATCCCGACTTATCAAGCCTGCAGTTCTGGCCCTGGCCCCTGAACGGCACCATTTGATGAAAAATTATGACGTTTTGAGTGTCAGTAGTCTCCTTTATGCCCTTGGGGGCGGGCGAGACTGTGTCACTGGCACTACGTGCAGCTTTGGAATATCTATTTAGGTTAGATGGTATCAAAGGATTAATACCCACAAGGTAATGATTACATTTCTATTTCAGGGAACCAGGGTTATGGTAATAACGTTATTTTGTATTTACGTCATGATTTCTGCTATTTTTTTTTTTTTTTACAGATTGGAATTCAGGGATAAAACTGGATTTGTCCTTTGTCAGCAACCACGGAGTAACAGAATATAAAAAATAAAACTGACATTTAAATAACTTTTACAGTATGTTAGATATCAACAGAAATGTTAATTGTGTACTGAACCTGTTTAAATATTTGATTACCACCCACTTTATGTTCTCTAATATCACTGGCACTTCAATATTCCTGGGGCAATCCATTTTCATCAAACACATAACAAACTATAGGGGGACATGTGTCAAGCGTTTGCGACAGCATTAAGACCACAACACTGAGTTTACACTGGCCTTAAAATTGTCACGTATGTATCGTGACACTTTTGGCAAGTTAAGGACGTGCTAGCACCGCCAAAATGCCGTGCAATGCGCTCCGCCACTCATTAGCCATGCATTTCAAGGCGTGTCAAGCCTTATTTATATGCAGGGGCAAATTGTAGGTGGGGCTCATTTGTAAATGAAGTCTAGGATAGTAAAATGCGATATGTTAGGAAAGAGGATTGTGGCAGTAGTCGTATAGGGCTGTGGCAAAGCGGTTGGTAAGGAGAACAGGTGTAGCGGTGATGCGGTGCAGGAGTGATGAACAGACAACAGTGATTCAGTGAACAAGGTGTTTTAATTCGTAATCCATGTCTGGTGACCGATAAATAATAACTCCCCGGCTATACACACCAATGTGTATAGCGCGGAGATAACAAAAACTGGGCACAGTCCCGAACAAAACATAAGATGCGGTCACCAGTCCTGGGTGCGTGCAGACGTGCAGGTGCTCGGTGTAGACACAGGTTTGTGCTCTGTGCAGTGGTGCTCCGGATAGTGCTTTCCTTTCGACAGCTCCGGAGGTGTGCGTTAACTGTCTAATAGTGTGACAAAAAGACAGACAATGACTCACAGACAAAAATAAACACACAACACGTAAATCCTTTTACACTGAAAGCTCCTCTCTCAATCCTTCTCTCTCCCACTGTTTAACCCAAACGAAGGAAAAGATCAGCGTTACCCTGGCCCCTATATGTAATCCCGCATGATATCTAGGTAAACGTTTGCAGCTGCCTTATTACTTGCAGCTGCCTCTCGTTTACCTTTCAAATCAATACGGTCTTACAACAGAGTCTCGCTTCTTTCCAGGCTGACCCACTTCCCTGACCCGGAAATGAACTGTCAGGCCAGCCCTTCCAGATACTTCTTCTCTCGTTCTTTAGCGCCCTCACAGGTTGGGAGGAAGATTCATCACCAGAACTCATATTTCTGTCACAAGGGCCCTGAAAATTCACTGTATTTTTAAAAGAAATTCACGAATGACAATAAAAAAAAAAAAAAAAAACTAATTTCACAAAATTGACATTTTATTTAAAAAAAAAAGAGAATTCTATTTATTATATTCTAATTATGTAAGTTGCCTAAAATGTGTTATCATTGATAGTTCATGAGAACATCACCCAAAAACCAACATTTGAAAGTTTAGCCTAGCTACTAAGTCAACTTTTGAAAAATGTATATTGTAACAGGATTAGCTATTGAAACAATCTTTAAAAATGTAATAAACTTCTGCTGGAAACAAGATGTTTAAAATGGTCTGTGTTGGCTGCAAAAAATAAAAGCAAGCAGACAAAATAGATTTTTTTAAAAACAACTTTTCGAGTTTTGTAAACCGAAATAAGACTGATTGATTTCAAATTGGTCTTATTTGGGAGCAAAAATAAGACTGATTTCAAATTGGTCTTACTTGAACGCAAAGAAAATGTTAGGAAAGAGGATTGTGGCAGTAGTCGTATAGTCGTAGGGCACAAATTCACTGTATTTTTAAAAGAAATTCATGAATGGCTATAAAAAAAAACTAATTTCGCAAAACTGAAATTTAAGGTTTAGCCAAGGGGACACTAGTCTACATATTGCTAGAGAAATGTGGAAAGTGAAGTATAAGCTACAAGTTTCAGGCAAATTTGTTGCAAGCAACTGTATCATAGGACAGTTGATTTTGTAGAAACAACATTACATCGTAGAATAAAACAGTAATAAAAGTCATGTGACTAACTTCTTTGCTGGCAAAAAAAAACAAAACAAAGAAAAATGACGGAGAAAATGAATGGGATAGTGTGGGAGAGACTCTTCTTATTGTTTTTTTTTTTTCAAGGTGATTTTTTAGGTGGTATAGGCAAGTAAATAAGTGTTAATTGGTCCATTCTAAATAATTAATGACCAAGTTGTCAGTAGTGCCACGAGATGTGAAGTCGACAAAATTATTAATACTATATTCCTTGAAAAACACGATTTACTATTATGAACCATTTTAAACATAATTTTTTGTTGCCGTTATAGTCTAATATTAGAAAGTACAAAATAAAAGCCTGTTTGGTCGATGTGTTCATGTTAAACTGCAACGGTGTGGTAACTTTAAGTTACCAAGTTGTGTTTGCAGTGGTCATTTTATCCCAAATAAAGGCTTTCATTTGACACAACTTAACATTAATGGATAAATTGAGTCCTACTTTAGATTTAAAGTAATTTGAACATTGCAGTTCAGCAGACACAACTTGCAAATATTGTTACACACAGTTACAGATATCTGATTTGTAGAAGAAAAAATAACAGTCACCTGGCATAATTAGGAATTTTGTTCAAATTAATATAATAAAAAACTGTAGCAGTAATCACATTTCAGCTTCTTCTTATTTACAATTATTTACTTAAATAAAAACAGAAAAACTTTCAAGCAAAACATTCAAGCCAAAAAAATAATAATTATTATTTGTTTATATATATATATATATATATATATATATATATATATATATATATATATATAATTATATATATATATATATTAAAAAAAAATATGCTGGTGAAAATTATGTGGACACTAAAAAACACCAATAAACTTTTGATAGGAAATATCATCTCTGTTGTCCATCAACATTCTGTGTGCAATTTCTACATACTGTTGAATAGTCTCCCCTGAAATTTGAAGCAACAATGTAGAAGCAACAGATTAAATTGTTTTATAGCAATACATCCCCTTGGCTTGTTGACACATCATTTAAAATGACCGTGCAATTCCCATTGCCTATTTTGTGGCATCTAATCCCAAAATATTTAACACATGAGAAACATTAACTGCAAATCTAAAAAAGCAAAACCGTAGTAAAACATTTTCATTTTTTTTTTATCAGACTTTAAATAACTATGCTAGATGTGTTTCAGTTCATTTTTCTGACTTTAAATAACTGTCAAAGAAAACCTTGTTTAGTAATGTATCTGTGAGGTGCCTGCTTTCCTGCATATTCTACGTAACGTTACTTCGGCAATTCACTCCCATTGACTCTAGCGCATACCAAATAGCGCAAGAGTTTAGACGCTTTGTTGGGATAAAGATTATTGATCATTATTAAGTAATTCATTTAAAGTCAAATTGTATTTTTTTTTCAGAAAGCCAGTCATTTAAGCATTTAACAGCACAATTTGCATGGTGTTAATTTTAATTCAGTTTTTTTTTTGTCCCTGTAAAGAGAGAGTGCGCGGTAATAAAGGAGAAGAGAGTGAAGAAAGGTGAGAGTTGGATGGTTAAGACATCTCGTAGTAATGTAAATACTGTCGAAAAATATAAAAATACCCACGGTTAAAAATGAATGAAGAGTCAGTTTCACAAAACGACATCTGATACCAATTAAAAGGAGGAAAAAAAAACTGAATATCTGACAACTGGATCTGACCGAAGTTACAGAAAATGACTGATATGTACTGGAAATAAAATACCAAAACGGCGTCTTGTTTCAAATAGTAAACTGGTTTGTAGTGCAAATTAATATTAACTGAAAAATACAACAAGACCCCTTGGTGTCTTCAGTATCTTCCAAGACAGCAGGTATTTTGGTAGGTGTTTTCTTTGATTTTGGTGGTACAGTGATGGTTAGCACAGGTGCAGTGATTTGCCTTTGTTCCTAAGTAGTTCTAGTCGTGGCATTCTGCTTGATATTGTAACGGCTTGGAACACTGGTGGACCAATCAGCATGCAGAATTCAAACAATCCATGTTATAAAGTAATGTCAAGTACTGTATGGAAAATAAAATGCATATTTTTTCACGATAGGCAGTCAAATACCTGATTTCCATGAAATTCATGATATCATGATTTTTCAGGGGCATTTCTTACGACAGAGAGTACAGGCTCAGTCCTAACCTTTCTGAACAACCCAAGAAAAGATGGAGAGTACTAAGAAGGGAGAGTATTTAGGGTCTGCATCACCCTTTTTGATTTCCCCGAGGATGAAATTATTGCTTGATACCAGCTATTTCATTGTCTACAGTTGTTTGTATTGGCTGTTTAATAAACTTGGTTCATTATGTATATTTTGGTTTTATCTGTCGTATAATAATAAAGTCAAGACATTTAGTCAACACGGGTCTTTACCTCTCCAAATGACTTACCTATTGTTCAACTGAGGAAGCCCATTTGGAGGGGAGGTGCTGTTTTTCAGATTAGCCTTTTAATCTGTGCTACTGTAGCTTATTTTGAGGGTTTCAGAACATTGGCGCAGCGGAATTTTCGTGTTTAAATGTGCCAGCTAACGCCGTGCCGCATTCATTTTGGACCAGTTAATACATTTGGGATGGGGTAAAACTTATGCCGCAGCAGAGCATTACTTTACACTCCACCAATTTAGCGATGCGTTGGTCGATCTTGATACATGTCCCCCATAGTGCTGTGATCCAGCTGTTAGCCAGACCCTACAGCCCCACTTGAAAATAAAAAAAAGTGTTAACATCAAAGTTACACCCCTGTCTTATTGTCATTTTTATACTGGTGGAATTCTGTACATTTTCATTTCAACTTATTTAAGACCTGTCTTCTTAAAATTAAAACCCAAGAATAATAACCACTGGCTACATAATGAATTGTTTAAGTAAACCGTGCTGATGTAAAATAAAATATAGTATTACTCTACTTGAGAAAAAAAATGTAACAAAACAAAGCTCTCTTGTTGAATTGGGTTTTGAAAGTATAGTGTTTATAAAGCTACCCTGTACACAACAGCAACATGTTAGATCTTACCTTTTAAATTTTTTTTTATATATATATCATTTTGATTAGAAAGAAAAAACATCATCGTATATTTGTGCCCTTTTTACAGAAAAGCAAGTTATGCACAAAGGACATAGCAGTTGGGCAGACAGTCATCACAAAGCACAAGAATTTGAGGTATTACAGCTGCAGAGTCACTGAGATCACATCCCAGACCTTTTATGAGCTCACATTTGACGACGGCTCTTTCAGCAATGACACGTATCCAGAAGACATTGTCGTAAGTACTTCTTATAAACCCTAAAAAAACAGACAAATGGGATACAATGTTTTGTACGAATGAAACTAGGATGCTATTAATAAAACCAACAGTCAACATTAATTTCATGAACATCAAACATTGTTTAAATTATAACTAATGAGTTAAAGAGCTGTGAATAGGTTCTATTATACCAAAATTATATGTAAAATATTTTCCAGTGGTATCTCCATGTGTCTTCATATTACAGGTGGAAGCAGTTGTCTGTGGTGCTCTCCACTTGACTATGCTCATGAATGCTTTATGACCGTGGACGGAATGTGTTTGAATTTAGTAGAGACAGCAATCATTGCACAGTCTTCCTCAAAAGCAACATGTACTCTTGACAGGTCTGGCACAGAAAACTTGTAGGTTTCTAATATGCCCTTTGAGATATTGCCTTCATATGCAGTACAAGTGGAGAACACTATGGATAAACTGTGTCCACCTATATGCTATGATTCTGTAGGTTTGATAAGAGATACAAATATAAATGTTGGGGCAGTAATTGTACAGCTTGTGTTTTTTGTCACTTTCTAAACAGGTGATGATTAAGCTCTTGAATCTGAATATTGAGTCCAATATATGCATGATTCAGTAAGCCAAAAATTGTTTTAGTCTTTTCAAACAATGTGTTGTCCTTGAAATGAAGTGCTGAAATGCTTGTGTCACAATTGATTTCTTCATACATTCTTGGCTAGAGGTTGACATTCATTCTCTTGTTAATAAGTGTATAGCTTCAGCATGTCTTTCAAACAAACAATTAGAGACAAGCAGCAATGAAACTCCAGATTTCTGTGAACAGCCCAATATGTGTTGTGGGGTGAAAAAGGGTGAATAACATACAATATAGTGGCAGTGAGTTGAATTCCTGCAATATTTTAGAATGCCATCAAATCGTTGCAGCACTGGCCACCAATAAAATGCAAGTGATGGATTAGCAAAAGTCTTATAAAGAGCTTTCTCACTGTAAACATTAGTATGATACTATTGCACTGTACATACAATGTATGGCAGGGGAGCTTAATTAAGTTACTGTGTTACTATGAATCCCAGTATAATTGATTTGTGTGTAGTTTATATTGTTTGCTTGTTTATTTTACTGTTTTCTTCATTGTTATTATGTCTGCCCCTTCACCTGATTCAACTGAGAATAAGCAGTGACAAAAGGTGTCATAATGCACACCCAGGATGACTTCCTCATGGAACAAAAGCTTAAGATTATTCACGAGCAAAGTCTGTCATAAATTCTGACAAAGACATGTTGGTGTGTAGCACCTGGCAATGGTAAAGCACATTATCAGCCTCAGAAAAGATTCCAAATATGCTTTGTCCTCTTCAATTCCACATCACATCACAAATCAGCTCTTTGAACGTGTAAACTTCAAGTTGTAAATAAATCAATAGGCAAGGTACAGTGTAACTTTATATGCAGTTATTTTATTATTTTATTTATGGTTATCTAGGACAGGTCCAGTGAGACACCTATCACAAAATATTCATGTACAGTACATACTCTTTTTACTCTTTGTTTGCAGTTTTAATATTGTATTGTAAATACTGTTTGCTATTCCAAATTATCTAGTTGCTGGAAAGCCTTTAAAAACATTAACCGTCTGAATTCAGGGAATTACTTGTATCAAGCTGCACATCTGCTTAATTTAGAACCTAACTGGAAGGGCTAGTAAGGTGGCTATTCAGGCAGCTATTCTGTCTCTGGATGTGTCCTGGATAAACGGATTCTAAAATAATACCTGGTTTAAATTTTTTTTTTAAAAAGTTATGTTTCAATACTAAATCTCATCCTTTCCAAGATAACATAAAAATACAAATGTGGGCTCTTGTGTAGATCATTGGTTCTTGTGCGACCGACCCTGATTGGGACTTGGCACAAAGTATTCAATTTTTATCCTGTGCACTGACATATAATCTGGCTTTGTCAGATTTAAGACAGTTTATTTTTTTTGTTAATTTAATGTTCTTTTTTGTGGGGGGGGGTAGGAGGGGGTCAAGAAGGGTTAAAAACCTTGAACATGACATATAAGCACATTGCATAATTTGACTATCAGTTTATCCAGTGCTAAGTCTTATTAATCTTTCATTTTGCCTAAAATATATTAATGCTTCTAGTTCACGCTAAGGATTCAAAAGATTGACCTTTAACTACATAATCACTGCCTCTCCTTTTTTAGTGGTTCTGAAACAGAAATATTAAGGGACCCTATAAATACGTATATGCTGCCTGCACAAATCTATAATCTTCCTAATACTGGCCTAAATAATAATGCTCTTGATCTCAATATTGACAGACATACTTTGGAATGTGAAACACAAAACGTCACTTTCAGTTGATCTTCTTTCGATTACTTGTCTAAGGCTTTTTTTTTAGTTTGGTGCAGAAATTCAGTACTGCTAGTCTGTACATGAGAGCAGGGGCATAACTTTGGTTTCAAAGGTGGAGGGGGCAGTTTTTTGTAGCATGCATGAAGGTTATTCTATCTGAAATAATAAAAATATGTTATCAAACAAGTATATCAAAACATTGCATCCCTTGTATGTCTATTTAAAAGATCCAAAGACATTCCTGCGGCAATCATTCAAAACCATAAATTGTTGGCACAATGTTGTCATGAGTGATGAGTGTGGCAAATACCTTTTTATTCAGTCGCTTCTGAGTATTGGAATTACAAAGCCATGAATTTAGTCTTCGAAAAGCACTGAAGCCCCGCTCATATTGGAGCATGTATCCGAGATCAGATCCCTTTAGTACAACTGGACCTGAGCCAGGGTTGAGCGCTAGAGCGAGTGTGGCATAATGCAGATTTTAATGAGAGGGATGGGAATTGCACTAGAAATAGATTTCTATAAATGTTGAGGTTTCCAAACAAGTTAAATTTATATAAACACAGTTTTGCTATAAAAATGATGCTAGTACTATGTTGGTATAAGAAAAGGTTTTTTTAAAAAGTATTTTCAGCATCCATCCATTTAGGCTGTGCAGATGTAGCTTGACCCTCAAATCACGTGTCACCCGTGTGAATTACACCTATGATGAGAACAAAAAAAACAACCATGTAAAGTATAGGGAAAAAAAGAACATGCGAATTTGTGGGCAATTCCGACAAACCCTGTCAGAGTTATTAAAGTGCAAAGTTAGAGGTTTAACACTGAGTACCCAACTCAACCCTAACTACCGCACCACTATAATATATATGATTCTTTGAGAAAGATCAATTTATATGCCATGTCCTAAACTTTCTTAAATTCTAGCATACCATAAAAATTTATGCAAATCTTATCTGAATTCATGGAAAAATGTGGTTAATACTTCATGTGATTATATAAAGTAAAGCAGCTGTAAAGATGAGAAAAGTTGTATGTCTGTAAGGTAGGATTTATATATTTTTATTTTTTATGGTAATTTTCATTTCTTCAGACAGCCCTTGCTTCATTCCACAATAATCCCTTCTTGAGATACAGAGTGTGATGGGTGCAACAAATATGCATTCATTTACTATTTTTTCCCTTATTGCCCTCCACCTCCTGTCAGCCGATAACTCCATCACTTAGGATGGGGACTTTTCTCTTGTTTAATAACCTCATCAGTGAGGTAATTGAAAATGCTGCCACCAACACCCCACATAATAACTCTAAGTATCTCAACTCTATTTTGTGCTGGGTTTTAGACATAAGCAGATATCTGATGTACTGTAAACTTTTTAATCTCACATTATTCTCAAAGGGAAACTCTTTACAAAGATTACTGGCATTTTCTAATTTATTGTAGGGGTGGAAAAAATATCTGAATATTCTAACAAATATTTTTTTACATGTATTCGAACACGAAAATAAAATATTTGTATTTGTCAGAAATGCGTATTGTGCAAGTTTTTTTTATTACAGTTTTTTTTTGCAAAGTAAAAAGTACATAATACATCATGTACGTACATAATGCAGGGTTTATTTTACTAATAGGCTACTGTAATAAAATGTTAGTGCCTGCTGCGAGAAATGACATTGTTGATAACAGCCGCAAATAAGCGTCGTGTGTGTTTGCTCTTCCGCTTCATTCAGACGTTGCAATATGGCAGTATGGCAAGTGCAGAAGTCGTGGACGCAATTCTGTTTATTTAAAAAAAACAAAAACAAAAAAAAAACTGAACTTTAAAAAAACAAACCTTTTTTCTAATTTTGTTTTTAAATTATTTTCTGTTGGACTGTAAAGTGAGCAACGCAAGAGTGAATTTGTTTAAATTCTGTAAAGGCACTTGAACACGTATTGTGAAAGAAATGTTAATACATTTAAATTTCTTTATTGGTTGGTGTCTGTTAGTTACGAAATGGCCTGAAGTACTGCCGTAATGTCAGTAGTATGTGCAAGTGCTGTGTATTTGTTGTTTTTCGGATTTTTTTGTTTAAATGTCATATGCAATAAATATACTCCCTGAGCATCTCTCCACATTAAATAACGTGTTTTTATTTTATGGCTTTTTCTAGATTTCCAAACGAATATCTGAACAATTATATTTATCTCGGACGAATATCTGAGCATAAAAAAAAAAAACGTGGCATGCTTGCATGCCACGTTTTGCAAAATACATGAAGGTGTGGAGAGAACTGACAAGGAATGATCTTAAGTGCATTTAGCCATGGACAACACTGTTATTTAAGCTGGATAAACCAGAATTAAAAAGGTGACAAGGTAACTATTGGCCTGTTGCCCTGTTGTCTAACATGGTCAGCCAGGGGGGGTGTTTCTTCCATTCAAGCCCATGTCAGAGTGACACAAAATCTTAATCCATCATGTTTTTTCAAAAATGTTGTTTACTTCAGAGTGAGCTTACTTTCCCAACCGCTTACACTAAAACTAAAAATGACAAGCCATTCTCTGAAGTACTGAGCATGAATTGCAGACATTTTTCCCTGCACTTTATTAAAGACTGAACACAGCTCTGGTGAATGTGTGTCCAAGTCTCTGAATGGCAACAATTAGAAAAAAAAAAAACGAATTATGTCACTTATAGCATCTAAGACACAAAGATGACTTTTGATTTTGAATTGCCATTATCTATATTTTGAGAATTCAAGATGTTTTCTTAATTTGTTTTGCTCACATACCCACATTTGGAGTTGTTTATGCTGTAAAATGACCATAACAACCACACCCAAATGTATACATATTTAATTTTATTCACATTATGTCAAAATAAAACTTCTCTTAAAGCAAGCAGGGAATCGAAGCTTGGGTTTAAAATAAAATGTCATTCCTCTCAGAGTTGAATATTAACTAATTACTTTGTTATCTGTCAATATGTCGTGCAGGCCTATCAGACTTATGTGCTAGCAGGGAAGATAAGGGTTTATGTAGAGAGGCGCTTGACTTTTAATCATAAATATGGGCAACTGTTGTAATCAAAATACCACTGAAAGTGGTTTGTTTAATCTAGTTTACTCCCAAAAAAACCCAGAAATGTATTTAATAGCTTCAGTCTCAGAAATTCCAAATCCAATCAATGTCTAAAAAGATGATTGCAGTTTGATTATAGCATGCCTTATAAAAACATGAGGTGCATTTCGTTAAGCTGTTCTCTTTATGCAAAAGTTAGTATAATTTCAAAAAGCATGACTAATGGTGTACATTTAGTTTTAACAATGTGTCCCTATGGCACTGTGCCTCGTCCCTGTGTGTATTTTGTGTTATGTGTTGCGTGTGGTGTGTTAATGTTGGTGTATATGTATTGGTGCAAGGGATATAAATGGGTCTGTGTAACACAAGTGATTTAAAATATATAGTTGTATTTAGGCATGGGGATGGCACAATCACTTCACATGCAGATAAAGTATGTAATAGTATGTGAGCACAGGAATGCACAAATTAGTTCACTTGCCGAGAGTCAAGTGAATGATTAATTAGTAATTGAATCTCAGCACAGCTGTACATATAGAGGCACGAAGCACTCACTCAGGGTTGTGTGTTTGTGAATGGAGAACGGGTGTGGAGAGGAGAATAAAAAGTAAGCGAAGTAAGTTTAATAAAATACTGAGAGCCGCAGCGTCTCAGTTTCACCCGACAGTACTTCCTCTCTATATGTTCCTTTCTGACCTGACGTCACCCCTACAGCCAGCCTGTTACCACAAGATAATTAACAGTTTATACAGAACTAGACATTTTTGGGAATCTTTTGGGAAACTTGGTGTGTTAGGGGTGTGGGTAATTCACTGACCAGGAGACAGACAGGTGTATTTGGAAACACCACACAGGTGCCCAGTTTTATTTTAGACCGGTTCTTATTTCTCTCCGGCAGAGGGCACTGTTGACCGTGGGCTGCCTATCAACGATGATAGACAGCACCACGGAAATACCACAGCTGGTACACGAACAGCAAATGCACTCGCAGGTGCTCAAAGAAATAATAATGAAAACAGAAGGCGAAAAGAACAAGGGAAAATAAAACAGTAATAAAACTACAAATAAAAGGTGCTGCACTCGGCAGCGTTATCCCGGTCGCCGCTACCCGCACGACCCGGATCACCGTCCTACTCTGTCGGCTATCTAGCCTGCTCTTTTACAATACGCCGGGGTCTGCCCAAGGGTTCCCCGCTCTCTCTCTTTCTCGCTGTGAATTTCTTTTCTCCCGGCTGATTCCCGGTCCTGAATCAAAGCTTCCGCACTCTTGGCGCGTCTAAGTGGGCAGACCTGAGGAAACAACAGAGCGTTATTTTATAGGACCAACAATCACCCAAGACCCGCCTCCCAGCCATTCAGAGAGGGGGAAAGTCCACACACACCCTTTCCCACCTCCCCGTGTCATTGCCATGACTCACAGGCGGTTGTTGGGCGACTGCCGCCCTCTTCCTGCAGCCCTGTGAACACGCCAGCAGAGTCAGCACAGATCTCTCCCTGTTACATATCCTTCCCCTCAGAATGACACCACCGGTTCATTCGAAAATCTTACACCCCCATGCCTTCCCGAGAGAAAAAGTCTGCGTTTTGATGCAGCTTTCCTGCTCGGTGGACTACCCTGAAGGCATAGGGCTGCAAGGCCAAGTACCACCGTGTGATTCTGGCGTTGCTATCTTTCATCCGGTGAAGCCATGCTAAGGGGGCATGATCTGTAACCAGGGTGAAGTGTCGCCCCAGGAGGTAGTACCGGAGTGACTCGACTGCCCATTTTACCGCGAGACACTCCTTCTCGATGGTGCTATAATTTTTCTCGCGGGGAAGGAGCTTCCTGCTGATATACAGGACCGGGTGCTCGCTTCCCCGAACCTCCTGAGACAACACTGCCCCGAGACCTGTCTCTGACGCATCCGTCTGCAGGGTGAACCTCTTACCAAAATCCGGGCTGCATAGTACTGGCTTACTACACAGCCTCCGCTTCAAGGCGAGAAAGGCCCTCTGGCACGACTCCGTCCACTGAACCGTATTTGGGGCAGCCTTCCGGGTGAGGTCTGTCAAGGGAGCAGCGAGCGTAGCGAAACTTGGGATGAACTTTCTATAATAGCCCGCTAGTCCCAAGAAAGAGCGCACCTGGGTTTTGGTTGTAGGAACCGGCCAGTCAGCCAAGGCTTTCACCTTAGCAACTAGCGGTCTGATCTGGCCGCCCCCTACTCGATACCCCAAATACTCCGACTCACTCTTCCCAATGGCACACTTCTTTGGGTTATCAGTGAGCCCCGCCTCCCGCAAGGATTGCAGCACCGCCGCTACCTTACACAGATGACTCGGCCAATCCTCACTGTGGATAACCACGTCATCTATGTAAGCAGCGGCGTACTGCTGATGGGGCCGCAAGATGCGATCCATCATCCGCTGGAAAGTGGCGGGGGCTCCGTGCAACCCAAAGGGCATGGTCCTGAATTGGTATAACCCGAAGGGAGTCGAAAACGCCGTCCTCTCTCTAGATTCCGGAGTCAGGGGTATCTGCCAGTACCCCTTCGTTAAATCCAGTGTCGTCATAAAATGAGCCGTGCCTAGACTCTCCAGCAACTCATCTACTCGGGGCATTGGATAAGCGTCAAATTTCGATTTCTCATTGATTCGTCTGAAATCAATGCAAAATCGAGTTGACCCGTCTGGCTTATCGACTAAAACGATTGGACTGTTCCAGTCACTTTGGGACTCTTCTATTACCCCCAGTCTCAGCATTTCGTCAATTTCCGCTTTTATTACCTGTCTTTTACGCTCAGGTATACGGTACGGCCTCTGGCGAACTAGCGCCCCCGGCTCAATATCAATGTGATGATGGGCTACTCGAGTCTGCCCCGGGACGGAAGAGAACAGGTCAGGAAACTCCGCCACCAGACCGCGAGGCTGACTTTTCTGCGTTGGTGTCAGATTCTCAGCAATCTGTACCGATCCTTTTCTTGCCAACACAGAAAGATCAGGTCCCAGGTCTGTGACGTCATCTGCATGCGCCACTAACAACGCCTGTGGTTGATATGATAAATGTGTTTCTCTGTCCATCGCTTCGGCTGGCAGATCTCATAGTCCACCTTCCCAACCTGGCGTGTAACCTCAAAGGGTCCTTGCCACTTAGCCAAGAGTTTTGACTCAGAACTGGGTAATAAGAGAAGTACCTTATCCCCCGGCTGAAATGTGCGCAACCGGGCTCCTCGGTTATATTGTGTCTCCTGTCTGTGCTGCGCCTGCTGCAAATTGTCATGCGCCCATTTTCCAACAGACTCAAGACGTTTGCGCAGGTCCAACACATACCGGACGGTATTGGTCGAATTGTCCTGCTGCTCCTCCCACATCTCTCTGACCAGGTCGAGCACGCCCCGGGGTCTCCGCCCATACAGCAGCTCGAATGGTGAAAACCCTGTAGAAGCCTGGGGAACCTCTCTGATCGCAAAGAGAAGGGGAGGAATCAGCTGGTCCCAGTAACGCACATCACTACGAATAAATCTGCGCAACATGTTCTTAAGGGTCTTATTAAAGCATTCCACCAAACCGTCGGTCTGAGGATGAAACACCGAGGTCCTAATGGTCTTAATTCCCAAAAGCTTACATGTTCCGCGGATTAGCCGGGACATAAAATTGGTGCCTTGATCGGTTAGTATCTCTTTGGGAATTCCCACCCGGGAGAAAACCTTCACAAGCTCGTTGGCAACAGACTTAGCGGACATAGATCGGAGGGGAATTGCCTCTGGATAACGCGTAGCGTAATCCAGAATGACAAGTAGGTGGGTGTATCCTGCCGCACTCCTTTCTAGTGGCCCAACTATGTCCATCCCAATACGCTCAAACGGAGCTTCCACTAGGGGCAAAGGCACCAGAGGGGCTCGTGGAACGGCTCTAGGGCTGGCCTTCTGACATTCCCCACAACGCTCACAAAACCGCTTAACATCGCCATCCAGCCCCAGCCAGAAGAACCGTGACACAAGCCTTGCTTTAGTTTTATCCCTTCCCAAATGACCAGACAGGGGAATAGCGTGAGCCAGCTGCAACAAATCCTCCTTAAAGGGCTGAGGAATGAGCAACTGATGACGCACTTCACCGGTCTGGGGTAATTTATCAACACGGTACAGTAGGTCTCGATCAATTTCAAAGTGGGGGTACGTGGCGGCGCGTCTGGGCTCGACCACCCGACCATTAACCACCGCTGCTTGGTCAAAGAGCCTGCCCAGCACGTCGTCACGCCCTTGCTCGAGTCGGAAGTCACGGGAGCGAGCTAAGAAATCAGCTCCCATGGCTTCCAACTCGGGGTCAGGTCGGTCCCGAGCAGAGGCAGCCGAGCCAGACCCCTGCGCTGGCTCCGCAACCTCCCCCCCGGACTCTTCACCAACCGCCCCCACCTGAAACTTCTCCGACTCCCTCCATTGCCAGCCCTCATTCTTAGCGATCCGACGCTCCCGTTTAGTTTTACGGGGTTTAAATCTATGGCAAAACCATTCTGGATCGCGAAAGGGAAAAATCTCTCCAATTACTTCCTCTTTCTTAGCCAATAAAGAAGACGGGGCTGTCAGAGCAGCCAACCAATCTTTAAACTGCTCACAGTCCCGTCCCAGAACTACTGGTACCGGCAATCGAGGACATAATCCTACCTGCACCTGCGTCACCTGCTGGCCAATAGTCATACACACATTTATCTTGGGATAGGAGCGGACATCCCCATGAATACATTTAATATGCACCCGTCCCAATATACGTTTATGCCCCGGTGAGATTAGGCTCTCCTGTACTAGAGACTGACCACACCCTGAGTCCAGGAGAGCCTGGGTTTTTGTACCATCCACTGTCACAGGAATAACAAAACCCGTGTGCTGAAGTGACTGAGGTAATTGAACGTGCCTACCTGGTCGGCTGAGGTCACACTCCATCACGGGGCAGTCCCGGGAGAGGTGGCCCACCTCCCTGCACGTCCAACACCTCGGTGGGCTGGTTTCTCTCCCCGAAGTTTTGGAAAGAGGGGAAAACACTGGAGCCATAAAAGGGGCCCGCCGATAAGGCGTCCGCGCGAGACCCCGGTCCGACACTGCAGCAGCCCGTGGGTATCCCCACCCTGCCCCAGTACCCGGGCCGGGAGCTCCCGCCGACACCCCCCGACCAAATCCTGGACTACCCCTTCCCCCCAGTCCCTTCGCCCTTTCCGGGGCCAGTTGAGGGGACGATCCAGTAGCCGCACTCCTCCCGGGCAGTTTCGCAGGCGTTGGCTCCGCTGCCTGGTACTGCTCGGCAAGTTCGACCGCCCGGTCCAGCGTGTCCGGCGCCTGCCGCTGGACCCACAGCCGAGGTCCCGAGGCTAGACACTCCAGGAAGCGCTCCACCACGATCATTTCCACCACCCTGGCTTTGGTGTTTAGATCAGGATTCAACCAACCCAGGGCGTAATCCTTCAGCCGGTGGGCGATGGTTCGTGGGTGCTCCCCTGCCGCAAATTGCTCCTCCCGGAATTTCTTCCGGTAGCCCTCCGGTGTGGCCCCCACACGATTTAGGATGGCTGCCTTCAGCCGGGGGTAATCCAACATGTGCTCCGGGGACAGCGTCCTCGCAGCTGCTTGAGCCTCCCCGGTGAGTTGGGGCAACACATAGCTAGCCCACTGGGCTTGGGGCCATCCGGCCGAGATCGCCATAGCCTCGAACACCTCCAAGTAGGCGTCCGGTCGATCCTCGGCCGTCATTTTGGTGGGTCTCTGGATGGAGTGGTCTGGAGCTGCGGGTCTAGCCGCCCCCTGTACTGCCGCGGTGAGCGTCTGGCGCAGGAGGTCCATCATTGCGGCAAACTGAGTCGCATCCATCGCTAGTCTGCTCCTTCTATAGTTGCACTGCTTGGGGCAGTGCCAGTGAATCCCACTTCTGACACCACGTGTGGAAGGGGTGTGGGTAATTCACTGACCAGGAGACAGACAGGTGTATTTGGAAACACCACACAGGTGCCCAGTTTTATTTTAGACCGGTTCTTATTTCTCTCCGGCAGAGGGCACTGTTGACCGTGGGCTGCCTATCAACGATGATAGACAGCACCACGGAAATACCACAGCTGGTACACGAACAGCAAATGCACTCGCAGGTGCTCAAAGAAATAATAATGAAAACAGAAGGCGAAAAGAACAAGGGAAAATAAAACAGTAATAAAACTACAAATAAAAGGTGCTGCACTCGGCAGCGTTATCCCGGTCGCCGCTAACCGCACGACCCGGATCACCGTCCTACTCTGTCGGCTATCTAGCCTGCTCTTTTACAATACGCCGGGGTCTGCCCAAGGGTTCCCCGCTCTCTCTCTTTCTCGCTGTGAATTTCTTTTCTCCCGGCTGATTCCCGGTCCTGAATCAAAGCTTCCGCACTCTTGGTGCGTCTAAGTGGGCAGACCTGAGGAAACAACAGAGCGTTATTTTATAGGACCAACAATCACCCAAGACCCGCCTCCCAGCCATTCAGAGAGGGGGAAAGTCCACACACACCCTTTCCCACCTCCCCGTGTCATTGCCATGACTCACAGGCGGCTGTTGGGCGACTGCCGCCCTCTTCCTGCAGCCCGTGAACACGCCAGCAGAGTCAGCACAGATCTCTCCCTGTTACACTTGGGTACAGTGATAATGATGATAAAGCCACCATCATGGTCCTCTGTCAACATTGTTGCCCCAGTTGTGGGTTGTATTCCTGGAGAAATGGACCACCCTTCACTACCCTTTACATCTATGCTAGCTTTCACTTATAATGCATTACCTTTACTGTATTTCTTGGCAACATCACTTCTTGGAGTTTTAGTGTTATGAAATTATGCTATTCAATCAGCCTAATTGCGAACACTCGGAACCGGAAAACAAAATTGCAGTTCACCAGCTTGTATAATTATCATAAGTACTGTAGTGTTAACAATTATGTGCAAAGTGTTTTTTGAAACTGTTACTCGGTGAGCCTGAAGTGCGTTTCATATACATTTCCTCCCGCTGCTAATCTAGAGAGGAGTATTGCATCTGTGTGTGTCATGAGGAGCTATAGGAAATAACAACCATTTTCAAAGGATGCGTTCATACACTCACTCCAATGCTCTTTGTATGGATTTCTGTTGCAGTTTATGAACGACCATGAATTTTCTATTCAAGATTAAACCAAGCAGCAACAAAAAAGGGGTGTAATATTGGTGTCTCTATAATGGGAGTAGGGGTACTAGAGGCACATGTTTTGGCTAAACATATATTTGGTTATATGTTTGTGCTCATGGTGTTTCTGGAAGCAGTTAATTGTTTTAAGAATTAGTGAGGATTGCTTGAAGAAAGTCCTGTCTTGCTGACATATAACCTGTTCTCTTGTATCATTTTACAGGAGAGTTGAGCCTTTGTGACAGCTCAATCATATCTCTGTGCTAACATTTACTTTTCACTTGCATTGCATTATGGGTTTGCATTGTCCCGCACTTGTTAGAAATGGGGCGGTGGGAATTTATGCACTCCTGTCAGGAGGAAAAAAAACTGTCAGTCTTTACCTTTTAAAATGTATTTGTGGAAAGTAAAAGTGTGTTATGGTGTTTGAAAATACATGGTAAAGCCATAAAAAATGCATTGCTGCATGCAGTGGAATGCCATTGGAATTAAAAATAGACAAAATCCAGCTTTTACTTGTAAAATTCTGCTGAAACACCCTCCTCCTCCTCAGCCTAATTTATATTTTATTCTAAACTATTGTATTGCTGCATGCAACAGTGTCAAACTAAACATATGTGCCTCAGGAACACACAGCTGTTCAACGTACAGAAAAAGGGTTAAGAAAAAATTATGAATTACCGTAAACGTGTGGATGTTTTAGGACTCACACTCTGCAATATATTGTTACATCTCACAATTCAAAGCATTATTGTAGAATTGCCACAGTCCCAACGTTCATGCAGAGCAAACGCAGATTTTGAGTTCCTCACTCTTAAGACTTGTCCTGCCACAGTAAATTATGTAATACGTTTTCTCTTTCTGCTCCCCCAGACCAGGGACTGCCTCCAGCTAGGTCCTCCAGCAGTGGGAGAAGCTGTTCAGGTCAAGTGGCCTGATGGACTGTTTTATGGAGCCAAGTATCTGGGATCCAACACTTCCTACATGTATCAGGTGAGCCTTCACTTTTATCACTAACATTGCATCAAACACACTGACCTTAAATGAAAAGTGGCTGCCACATAAAATGAATACTAGAAATTGAAACTCACATGCCACTTATTAGAGCACATAAAGAGCTAAAACAGAAGAGAATGTGGGCAGTTCCCAAGGCTTTGAGCCTTTTAGCAGAGGATTTTTGCCTAAGAGTATTGTTACAATGTAATATGTCAGAGATTGTGAACAATTGCAGTAAATATTAAATATAGTCCCCCCCGTCCCCCACCCTTTTTTTCGATTTATTAAACAGTACTACACTGTACAAGGTGGTGGGAAAAACAAAACAAAACTGAGCAATAGCCAGAGTACAAAGAGTGCATACACAGCAGTTACTTCACTGTACACTGTATTAAAATATTAAAGTGTCTGTTTAATTATTTATATATCCATGGAAGTGGGAGTGAGGAACATTCCACATGGATTCACTCGCCCGCCTCTAAGAGTTTAAAGGATCTTTATATTACCTTGTGGAATTCTGTGGGTGGTTAACTTCTGTATTGAGAGGAATATTATTACTTTGGAAAAATCTTTTTTTTTTTTAAAAAATAGATTAATAAAAAACTGCATTTTATAATAACTTTCTTAGTACATTCTCATTTAATTATTGTATTATGTTAATTATTATAATTATGTATATAGTATCTCTATTCACATAACAAAAATACTGAATAGATTCAAACAAAGTATACCAATATAGATGCTAAGAGATTTCATTACAATTAAAAAAAAAAACAATTGTAACATAGGGTTAAAGGCTAAAAAACAAACTCAGAGGTTTGGACTTCTGTAGGCCAGTGGCCCGTCAGTGGTGCCTTTCCCTAGTTTTAAGAAGGCTAACAAAGGCACCCGTCGAACTAATCTCTTGCTCCCTAAAACATCTGTCCCTTAAACAGCATTTTCGGGGACATAGTTCCAGCAAGGAGAAAAAGTGAATTCCGTGCCCTGTTTGTGGACTATCCATATACACAGTTCCCTATCAAGTACGAAATGTAACCATTACCGAATGGTTATTTATCTGTAAAGACCCCAAAACCTGAACAGAATACCAAAGCTGCACGCTAGCGCCTGTGACACAGTCATGCCCACCCCTGAGGGCATAAGAAAACTGCAGACACAGCTACCAGCATCATTTTTCCTTCCAGAACTGAACCTGATGGGAGAGCATAGACAGATAAGTACTGGTTACGTCTATCTGCATATGTTTTCACTATTGTGTATCCCTCAGTTTTGTATGCGTTCCGACTGTTTATGTTTGCCAGAAGTTATACAGATGGGTATCCCTGTAAACTGCTTCTTGCGGTAACGCGAACCAAGTAGGCCACTGACCCGCTCCATTCCCAACCCAGTACACGCCGAACAGGGAATGAGGTTACCACACAAGTATCGTACCAACCCGGTGCAAGTCACCGCGTGTGTACCGTACCAAGGGCCCCATACCAAGGGTACCGTATCAACCCGGAGCAAGTCACCGCACGTATACCGTACTGTGGGTGCCATATCAAGGGTATCATACCGACCCGGAGCCACGCCAAGGATACAGTACCGATCCGGTGCAAGTCACCACACGTGTACCGTGCTCAGGGTACCAAGGTACTGAGGCTGTTCAGTTTTTACTGTTTCAATTTACTGTGCAGTTTTACAGTACTGTACACTGCATCCGTCCTGTTACATTTTTTACAGCGGTGCTGCTGCTGAGCAGATTGAGGTAGCATTTTTTTTCACAGAATTATGCGCTATCGCTTTGTTACATTCTGTACCGGGGTGCTGCTACTGAGCAGCCTAAGGCAGTACTGTACTGGTACATTACTGTGCAGCAGTGCTTGGTAGACTGAGGCAACAGGCTTTCACTGTGTTGCAGTTTGCATCATGCTGGTTTCCTGTGACATATGCAAGGCCAGTCTCCCAGTGGAGGATAAGCACGGCAGGTGCTCTTCCAGCCGGGGGCCAGAGCATGCAAGACAGGCAGTCGCTGACCCCAGCTTCTGCAAGTTTTGTCAAAGTTTTTCTGTGCATGCTAAAAAAGCATGTGTCTCTTTGCTCTGCAGAGCACTCCATGTCCATTCCACTTGGGCAGGTTTCTCCCTATCACCTGCTAAAGATGTGGCTGCATCCTCTCCAGGTGGCTCTGTGCCAGAGGGAGTAGGAAAAGTGCCTGAGGCAAGAGCCCACATAAGCCCCCTTTATGGTCGTCTTCTACCTCTGACTCCCCTTTTCAGCCTCCTTCCTAAGAAGAGGAAGAGGAAGAGGAAGAGTCACCGGTCTAAGAGATCAGCTGACTCCAAGCAAATGGAGAAACTCTGGGCAGCTGTTTCCCATCATGGCTTGTTGAGCTGCTGTATGAGCGCACTGCTTTGCCTGCCCCCTCTGTTACCTTGGAAAAACACAGGATGTTAAGCACAGACTGGTCCACATATGCTGTCCATTGCTGCCTCTGATGGGGCTGGCGACCCAGAGTTCCCCTCTGAGGTAGACTCTGACAGCCCATTATAAGTTAGTGTATCCCTGTTGGCAGAGCTGTTGTCATTAATTAAGAGGGCCACTGCAAAATTGTTGCCTGGCCTGCGGATGGGACAAGGAAACAGTCCATCTTTGATAATGATCATGTTCCCTCTACCATGTCCAATTGTTGTGGGATTACCCTGCCATAGGTCCGGCTGTTTCGTGGTTGGTGGGGTCATTATACAGCCTGCATGATGCAGAGAAACTGGGTTTGGCTTAATTTCATACGGCGAATGCTGCAATTGCCTCGCTGGTGCAGGACGGTGTATTAGCACTCTTGGCCAAGAAAGCTACCTGCCCTAACAAACAGTGTCAGATCTTAGAAAACATTCTGAAGTGGGCTTACTTAGCCAGTACATTTGCTGCATGGCTGGATAACTATAATAGTATATTGTGACGTCAGGCCAGAAAGGAGTACAAGTACCGTGCTGCCAGCCTGTTCATAATAATATATTGCACTTTAATAAACCCTCAACTTGCAGTATCTGATCTTCTTAGTGGGACCTAAAATACGATCAACTTCTTTTATTTATTTTTTTTATAATTTAGTAGTCGCCAGTTATTTTTATTGTTTTCTCCCCAATTTAATGATGTCCAATTATTTTTAGGCTCAGCTCACCGCTCCCACCCATGTGCTGACTCGGGAGGGGCGAAGAAGAACACACTGTATTACACACTGTAATTCCAATATACTGTTATATGTTGGAATTTGGCCTAGTGTTCAACACTAGCTATAAAAGACTGAAGAGTGGAATATGTAGTATTAGAAAATGGTTGAGTGCGAACAGAGCTTCCAGATTTAACAGGCTTCTATTCTGCATAGATGCCCGCTATTACTTTGAAGTGCTTAACTGTGAATTACATTTAAAAATCAATCCGCACATAAACGGGCTAGCTCCCTTAACATTCTAATCTACAACTAATCTGATAACATAGAGAGCTACTTAAACATACTTTCTGATACTGGTCTTGAGACAAGGGAAATCATATCTGTGAAGGACACCGTAATGAAGGCTCAATTCGCAGCTAATGGACAGCAGATCAATAGGGAAGACACGATTAGTCCACAATTCTGTCATCGGCTCTTTCAGTTCTTTCCGCACCAGCCAATCCACTCCCTGCCTGCTTGAATGACGCCCCGCCTCCAACAACAAGTTTCAAGTCAGACTCAGTACTACATGGACTATTCAACAATTGTACATGTCCAGATAAATTATAATAAGAACGAGTAAGATCCCAGTAAATAAATAATAATAATAATAATAATAATAATAATAATAATAATAATAATAATAATAAAAACGTTTTCTCTACATGTGTGTCGTTTTTATATTCTAATTATGTTAGGGACTATTTTCCTCAGCGGAATGTTACCTGGCGAAATATCAGAAATTCAAGGTAAATATAGGTTTTAAAGTTTTTCATTTTTTGTTGTGCCGCACATGTAATACAAGATCTACACTTATTTTAGTATTACTACAATGGCCGGAGAAAGTACTGAGTTGTTTAAAACTACATGACACTAAAACAAATCAAGAGTACAGAGAATTTGCTTATCAACTTTTAATTCACCATAGCTGGTATTTCATCCTTGATACACAGAATTTTTGTTTGTGCCACGTTACCCTTAGAGCTGAACAGCTGAATAGGGAAAATGCCCAAACAAAAGATGTCATGACTACCTACTGAGTCATATCCAGGATTTAATACCAACTGTAACTGCAGTTGCATATAAAATTGTAAGAAAAGGGATGTGTACGGTAACAGATACATGTACACTTAAACATTCTCAGGCATTGCCAATATGTGAACAGATGGGTTGACTTTGCAATATGAATTCCAACAATAATTTCTGTATTCAGTTTATTGCCTGGTATAAAATATTTTATCTCCAACAGGTCCAACAACAAAACTAACCTTGCACTTCATTAATAGAATGTATCAATGTATCCCTGATTAACCTCTTATCATCAACCCACCCCCACCCCCACAGGGGCACACCTAGCCAGGGTAGTCAAAACAAATCCTGATAACTCTGTGAACCCTTCAGTCCCAGGGAGTAGCATGCTAGTGTCCTTTTGAATGTTATGATTCAAACAGTCTGTTCAGGCCTTAGCTGCTTGTCTTTAGCATGAATTATTTATTGTTTTTATGGTTCACTGAGGTTTGTTGTGGTTCCAGTTAGACTGTATTCAATACCTCTCACAGAACACCACAAATCTGCTTTGAAATCAAAACACCTGGATGGTTTAAAATGTGTTTTTTTTTTTTTTTTTTTTTTTTTTTTTTAAAGTTATGGTAAAGGTATTATTTTTTTATTTTATTTTTTTTACATTTGATTTTTTTGTTTTGGAATTTGTACACATGTGACTACACATATTATGCCTCTTTATCAATGCTTAACGTTTACTGTTGGTTCTGCTTAATCTTCACTTTTGGTTGCTTATAATATTAGTTTGTGAATGAGAAAATGTCAAGAAACAAGTATGCTGTTATCTTAGCTATGGTCGAAAAAATGGTTTTCGCCCTTGGCTGCACCTCAGGCTATAGCATTTTGCTCAGGCACACAAGAAAATACCCAGCTTCTACCTACCAAAGCTGCTTCATGTCTCTTAAAGACGTCCGTTTCCCTGTGTTTGATTTTTTAGGTGGAGTTTGAAGATGGCTCTCAGCTCTTAGCTAAGCGGGAGGATGTCTATACACTAGATGAGGAGCTCCCTAAAAAAGTTAAAGGACGCCTCGTAAGTAACTGCTTTGACTAGAGTTTTTTATGATGTTTTTATGTGGTTGTTTTTTTAATCGGGGAAGAATGTCTGAGAGTGAAGTTTCATTGTAACATTTGAATGTGTGAACATGTAAGCATACTTCATGTCTGCCTCTGCACAATGGACTATTTGTTTCATAAACTTTAAATATTGCAGGTTTACTGTACAGCCTTGTGGATTTTTTGTGCCCACCTGTACAAAATGGCTGCATGGCACCTCAATAACCACATCAACAAAGTATATGTTGGAATATATGCTCCATGCCCAGATCATTCTTTTGTTTGGAGTGTGTATAGCAAACGGGCGTCTCCAAGGCTGCTGTTAGCAGGCTACAATATATTCAGAACTCTGCTGCTCGCATTTTAACTGGCACTAAACTGGGTGTCCATATTACATCGGTATTACACTTGCTTCTCCGCACTAGTTGCTGGTTGAGAGCAGGATTGATTTTAAAATACTGTTGTTAACCTACAAGGTTTTGAACGGTTTAGCTCCATGTTACATTGCTGAATTGCTTACACATTACACACCCGTAAGTAATCTACGTTCTTTATCTTTATTAGGTTTGTTGGCAATACCCAGAACTAAGCTTCACTCCATGGGCAATAAGGCTTTTTGCAATCATGCGCCCAAACTTCCTCAATCTATTAGGGATGCTAAGACCGTTGCTGCTTTTAAAAAACAGTTTTTCTGTGTGTAAATGCAAGTCCGTAAAAATAGTACTAATCAAAAACTAAACACACATTTGAATGTAACGTATATAAATGTATATATATATATATATATATAGATATATATATATATATATATATATATATATATATACGACACACATATAATGGTTCTCTGAGATCCATGCATTAAAGTGCTTTATAAAATAAAGATTATTATTATTATTGTAGTCCAGCCTGTGAGTGAGCTAGTTTTATCATATAAATATAGTCAATTAAAGAAAGTCTTACTGAACATAATATTATTATTGTTAGACTTCAACAATAAAACATTTCAGCACAGACTGATTTAGGAACAAAATGGGTGCTGGACTGTCAGTGCTTTTCTAAGAAACACAATTTTTATCGGGTTGCTTCATGCAAGGTTGTAAAGTATGTGGGCAGCTGGTGATTATCAGTATTTTGAGCCGCAGGCATGTAATTCAGGAGAAGTTGAAACAATCAAACTCTTTCTACAATGAGTCTCATTTCAGTCTGCAATCTTATTTAAGAGATATTTGTGTCCGGGGGGAATACAGACCCTACTTGTGTGCATGAATGCGATACTTATGATGGAAGCAGTATCATTCCCTATTTTGCACAGTTTAACACAAATAGACTAAATTCTACAGATACACATCACATTCAGATATTTTTTGTAAATCATTAAGCCTAGAATAGCATATCCCATGAACCCAATAATCAAATCAGTCTACTATTGACTCAGAAATAAAAGCATAAACATTCTTTCACATTGTAAGACCTAATGAACATTAATGATTCTAAAATGTTTGTGTTTTTATGTTCCCATAGAAATGCCTTAGGACCATTAAAAACAGAACGTTTTTTGATATACCCAGAAGGTTAATGGCATTAAAGTCAAAACAGAAACATTAATTTCCTTCTCGGAAAATGAATATAATTAGAATATAATGTTTATTTTATTATACTTTGTAACTTTTATGTTTTATATACTGGTAGTTACAAGGTTTCTGAACTATGTTGATTTTGAGCAGCATAGAAAATATGAATATGAATGAAAATATGAATTGTTTATGATGTGTGAAGAAAAATAAATAAGAAACCATATATAGCCCATTAATTGTGATGGGTGACATTAAAAAAATATTAAAATAACAAGGAAAATCAATACACATTTTAAAATTACAGAGCATCCCTGTCTATATACCTATATTTGCTTTAACCATTTAGGGTCCAAGCTATTTCTTTTTTTTTTTTTTTTTTTTTAAACTGTTCTTAGATTTGTGGCTATAACTCTATAAAGGTTACAGGTACATGTCATACATGAAATTAATGTGCACACACAAGGCTTTCATAAAAAAAGTGAAATAGTCTGAAACTCACCCTGTTCAATACAGATAACAAAAACTACAGAAAAAAGATAGGCGCTTTTTAGAAAAAAACATAATTTATTGTTTGTAAAAATATTTTAGCATGGCCAGCCCAAATCTGACAGAGTACAGTGAAACTTCAACATGTAGGGAACATGGACAATTAGCAAATTGGATAATAAATAAAATAATTATGGCCATATATACAAAAGGGACCAAAAGCAACCAAAAAAAACCAAAAAAACGGATTCACTGAAAATGTACAAAAGACAACTAACAAAAAAAAAACATTCAAATTGTTCGCCCAAGGCAACCTGATCATGTGGCACAAGATGTGGATGTTCACTGTGGCTTGAATGGCCAGCATGGTGGCGACCATGGCAACATAACCCCAAACAGCTGCATGTTATTTGTATTATTATTATGTTATTTAAATTGGGAGTATGTTGTGTTCTGCAGAGATCATTTGAAAAAGTAAAAACTGCTGTGTACCAAAAGGTGCAAAATCAAAAAGAAAAAGGTAATATAGCAGGTACACAAAAATGTATTTGATCAAAAATAAAAATCAATGATTTCAGGTCGTTTTGGACTGCAAGTCCTTAGATTTAGATTACAGTGAGCGGAGTTGCTCCCTTTATTTTCCTTGTTTGAAACGGAAAAAAAAAACAGTCTGTGATTGTAAAATGGTTGTTCTTTAAGCACCTTACTTGTGCAGCTTTGATAAGTCAACATATTGCATACTTACACTGATCGATGACAGCTCAACAATGTATAAACCAATTATTAACTTTCAGACTAAGAATGCCCTGTTAGGTTTATCAGTACCAGTACCTGAAACTTACTATTTGAACCCCATTTACTCAGTTCATCAAAGTTGTATTTTCCTGCTGCATCATGTTGAACTAGAAGTTTCTGAAGAAAGGAAAACTGTTGTAGTCTTCCAAGCTGTTACTATTGATGCTCATCTGAGGCAGTGTTTAACACATACATTTATTTCAGTCCACAGCATCCAGCATGCGTTTTGAGGACACATTCTATGGACAAGACTTAATTCAGGGAGAGAGAAAGAGACAGAGAGTGCCGAACTCAAGGTTCAAGAATGACTATGTGGCTGACCCAGGATACCGTACCTCCAAACACCAGGGCCGGAAGGGGCAGTAATAAACATTGCACACAGGAGAAAATGGACATCTGCAGTAAAAAAAAAAAAAGTGGATTTAATACACATTGGAATTTGCCTTGCTGGCGTTGGACAGAACACTGTATCCTCTAAAGCAGTGCATCAGTCAGGGAAGAACATTTACATATATGTAATATATATTTTAAATGACAGTAGATAGCATATCTGTTTATGCTTGTTTTTTAAAGTGTTTTTAATATTTTGAGTATTTTAAGGATTTTCTAAGCTGTCTTAAGTTTTTACTTTTGACCCTCTTTAGGCACTTGTTTTTAGAATGGTTATTTACGATATCTAAGTTGGAAGATGTTTTTATATATTTAATTAAAAAAGAAAACTAAAAGGTTTGTAGCTTGTTTCCAGGCATGTTAAGCATTACCCACTACTGTTTTTTTTTTTCCTTTTTATATAAAACACAGAAATAAGAACATATAAAAAGGAGTTCTAAGATTTATATATCAAAATAGAATTCTCTTTTATAATAATTTATTTGTGATTTCTTTTTAAAATATTGTTAACTAACAGGTGTCTGAAGTTAATTAAAGTTATCAGATTTGCCTTTTTCAAATGTGCGTTTTCTGTTGTGGGGTTTATATTAGATTGTAATTTCTCCTCTTGTTTCATCTCTAGTTATAACCTGGCCTTTTGGTTTTCTGTGGTAATGAAGAAAGGGTTTCAAGATACCTTACACATGTTGTATGAGCAAATGCATAGTTGAGACATGCGCAATCACATAGCTGCGCCATCGATACCAACAGGTGTCACTATCAGACAGTGGTGGGTGAACATATAAAGAGAACGCATTAAAAATAGCTGTATTATATTTTGAAATAACAAGTCAGTATAGGGTGTTTAATGTATGGTAAGAGCAGGTGACCATACATGTACATTTTGCTGTATGCTGTTTAGACAATTGGTAAACAGCATGTAGTTAGTAATCAGGTACCTTTTCGAAAGTGTAGTAAAAAAAAAAAAAAAAAGGATCAAATAGCAATTTTGTCAAATAAAACAGGAAAAGAATGAACAGTGGGGAAATGTAAGACTTGAAAGGGTTAACTAGTCCTGATCATGTTCAGTTTAAAGCCCAGGATCCCCAATGATATTCCCGTTGAAAACATTTAACAAGGGTCTCCTAAGGATCCAGTGCCAAATGAGAGCCAGATATCACCAGAGCACACCCATGGGATTGAGAGATTTACATTCATTAAGGAATCCTTGAAAGAATCAAGACAGTTGAGGACTAAATTATGTGAGCTGGCAAGCCAAAGGAAGGCAGTAAAATGTCCTGCATATCTAGGCAATGAATTCTCTCTTGCTGAGCTGTGAAGGTGTTATTGATCCAAGAATGCATGGGCGAAAGTACAGAACAGTGCGAAAGAAAAGAAAGTAAGGCTGTGTCATTCTGCCTTAAGAGTAAAGAATAACACTGCGTAACAATTTTTTTTTTTTTTTTTGGTTCCTGGGTAGTAAGTGCTATTTCCTAATTGCTTATGCCTCAAAGGTATAGAAAATGGCTATTATTCCCCACAAACTTTGCTTTTGTGACCAGGGCAGTGATATTTTGAAATGTACCTATTTTCCAGAACATACCAGATAGATTCAGTGCTGAGTAAACTTGAAATAACTTCTAGAACTTTCCCGTAATATAAATAGTAGTATAAATACAGGGGGCTTAAGCCCACCAGTTCAGTTTAGTTCCAGCTGCCTAAGTGGATACATATCTGCATTTTTCTGAGATGGCACCAAGAGGCTGCAAGCATCCGGCAGACGCATTTTGCCATGTCTGCGGCCAATTTATAAAGACAAGAGAGAAAAAGTACTCCGTGGAAGCATCTGCTAAGATGTGTGAGGCCTACAAGGCATATTTTGGCATGCCTGTCAGGGATCAAGACAAACCCTAAGCACTTCATTTCACCTGCGAGCACTGCAAAAAAAGGCTCTGGAAGGTAAGATGGACAATTGTTGCTCTGAATTTTATGTTATAAAATTTGTTAAAATTTTTAAAATTGTAAAAGTTTTTAATTTTAAAATGTTTTACAATTTTCAATGTTATTGAAAAAATATATCATATATGAAAAAAATGGGTAAAATAAATGTATTTTTGTAGGATGGTACAGAAGGGAAAAGAGAGCCATGAAGTTCGCTATCCCAAGAATTTGGCGGGAACCCACTGACCACTCAAGCAACTGCTACTTCTGCATGGTGGACCCTTCCAAACGTCGGACTGGCAAGAATGCACCTGCTATCACGTATCCAGACCTTCCTTCATCCATCGCCCCGGTGCCACACTGCAATGAGCTCCCTGTACCCACTCCTCCGGAGAGAGAGCAGCCGTCTTTAGAAGAGAGCAGCAAGTCAGAGAGCGAGGAAGACATTGTAGATCCAGATGACAATTTCAGAGGTGGAGCTGAGGAGAGAAACCCATACTACCCCAACCAAAAAGACCTCAACGACTTGATTAGAGATCTTGGTCTCACCAAGTCCAATGCCGAGCTTTTGATGTCTAGGCTCAAACAGTGGAACTTGTTGGATGAAAGTGTGCAAGTCGCAGATCAGAGGAAGTGTCACCAACCTTTTTCCAGCTTCTTCACCCGTCAAGATGGGCTCTGCTTCTGCCACAATGTGACCAGTCTGTTCGAGGCAATCGGAATCGCCTGTAACCAGAATGAGTGGCGCCTCTTCATTGACAGCTCATCCAGGAGCCTCAAAGCCGTGCTGCTCCATAATGGTAACAAGTACCCGTCTCTTCCCCTGGCTCACTCGGTGCACCTCAAAGAGGATTACAACAGCATCAAGACCTTGCTGGACGCCTTGAAGTATGATGAGTACGGCTGGGAGGTCATAGGAGACTTCAAAATGGTGGCATTCCTGATGGGTCTCCAAGGCGGTTTTACCAAGTTTCCTTGCTATCTTTGCCTTTGGGACAGCAGGGACACCAGGGCGCACTACCACAGGCGGGACTGGCCACAGCGGACCGAGTTCTGTGTTGGGAGGAACAACGTCAAGTGGGAGCCACTGGTGGACCCCCGGAAGGTGCTGATGCCACCACTGCACATCAAATTGGGCCTTATGAAACAATTTGTCAGAGCTCTAGATAAGGAGTCGGCAGCCTTCAAGTACCTTCAAGACTTCTTCCCTAAGCTGTCTGAGGCAAAGGTCAAAGCCGGTGTCTTCGTCGGACCACAGATAAAGAAGATCCTGGAGTGCAATGAATTCCCCAAGAAGCTCATTAGTAAGAAGAAAGAGGCTTGGAACAGCTTTGTCGCAGTGGTTCGGAGCTTTCTGGGCAATCACAAGGCCGAAAACTATGTGGAGCAGGTTGAGACTCTGGTGAAGAACTACGGCACAATGGGCTGTAGGATGTCCCTCAAAGTCCATATCCTTGATGCTCATCTTGATAAATTCAAGGAGAACATGGGAGCCTACTCGGAGGAGCAAGGCAAGCGCTTCCACCAGGATATACTGGACTTTGAACGCCGCTACCAAGAACAGTATAACGAGAACATGATGGGAGACTACATTTGGGGGCTGATTCGTGAAAGTGATTTACAGTATAATCGTAAATCTCAAAAAACTACTCACTTCTAAATCTTATGTATTACTTTAGTATAAATACATGTTAATTTGGATTCATATGTTGTTTTTTTCTGACTTTATGTGAACGAAAAGACACAAATTCGCCCGTTTTCTCATTGGAAATAGGTAATATTTCAAAATATCACTGTCCTGGTCACAAAAGCAAAGTTTGTGAGGAATAATAGTCATTTTCTATACTTTTGAGGCATAAGCAGTTAGGAAATTACACTTACTACCCAGGAACAAAAATTGTGTTACATAGTGCTAATCATCCCACTTATAGGCAGAACCTTTAATTGAAGCTAAGAAAGAAGATGCCAAGATCCAACTTTAATATACCAACTAGTTCAACCTTTATATGTCATGTACATGGTTGGAAAAAACAATGGAACTTGAACAGCAGCTATACTAGACCCATCACGGGGCCCTAGACAAACACTTCTGGGTCTCTACCTTCCTATATGAATAACAACAAATAGCTGATTTTATATATATATATATATATATATATATACACACACACACACACACACACACACACACATACACACAGTACCAGTCAAAAGTTTGAGTACACTTGCAAGAAAATTGAAAATTGTCTCTAAATCTTGGATTCCTCAAAATAGCCACCCTTTGCCTTAATAACAGCCTCACAAACACAAGGCATTCGGTTAACAAGTTTCAGCAGGAAATCACCCGACATGTCTTCCCAGCTCTTCTGCAGCAATTCCCAGAGATGTAGGTTACTTGTGGGTAGCTTTGCTTTGACTCTTCTGTCCAGTTCGTCCCATACAAGTTATATGGGATTGAGGACTGGAGACTGGGCAGGCCAGGTCATTAGATTGATTTGTCCGTCACTTGCCTTCTTCGCCAGATAGTTCATGCACAACTTTGAGATGTGTTTCGGGTCATTATCTTGCTGAAGAATAAAGGACTGCCCAACTAGCCGTAATCCTGATGGAATGGCATGCCTTTGTAGTATGCTATGATAGCCATGCTGGTTGAGCTTACATGGACTTGGTGAAGATCACCAACTCTGTCACCAGCAAAGCAACCCCAGACCATGACACTACTTCCTCCATGCTTGACAGTGGGAACCACACATGCAGAACTCATGCGCTCACCCTGTCTGCGTCTTACTCGGCGGTTGGATCCAAATATTGCAAATTTTGACCAACTTCCACTCCTCATACGCCCAGTTTCTGTGTTTTTTTGGCCCAGACAAGTCTCTTCCTCTTATTCTGCACTCTTAACAATGGTTTCTTTGCAGCAATTCTTCCAGTTAGGCCAGCTTCACGCAATCTCTTCTGAACAGTTGATGTTGAAACATCTGTAATTCTAGTAGCTTGTATTTCAGGGGCAGTTAATCGCCGGTTTCGCAGACTTGTGACTCGAATGAACTTGTTCTCTGATTCTGCCTGACCTTGTTCGGTCCTTATGAGTGTCAGTTTTTTCAAATCGTTTGATGGTCTTGGCCACAACAGTTACAGACACTTGCAAAGTTCTTGCGATTTGTTTTAACGATTGACCTTCATTTCTTAAAGTAATTACAGACTGTCTTTTTTCTTTGCTTAACTGAGCGTATTTTGCCATTTTCTGCTCCCTTACATTCAGGAATGACAAACATATGCCATTGCTACCTATATTTATTGTAATCATGGACCCTCACCTGTTAACAATAATTGGTGACTGTGGCAAAGTGCCCGCCCCTGTGTGTATTATATGCTGTGTGTTAATGTTGGTGTATAGTCATTGGTACACAGGATATAAACAGGTCTGTGTAATACAAGTGTTTAAAATGTATATTTGTATTTAGGCACAAGGATTGCACAGCACTTCATGTGCAAGTAAAATGTAATAATATGTGAGCATGGGGAATTGCACTTTATTAATTCACGTGCAGTTGTACCACGACTCCAATTGAATGATTGATTGCTAATCGAGTCTCCGTACAGCTGCATAAAAGCTGCATGTTTTCACCCACTCTGGGTTGTGTGTTCGTGAGTGGAGAACGGGATTGGAGACAGAGGTAAAGATAATAAGAATTGTTAAAGTAGAAGCTCATTTTTTGTTTGTCTTTTTGTTTTGGCGAATGTGCCGTGTCCTGTGTTTTTTTGTTTGTTACAACCGTTTATTTTCTGTCTGTTCTGTTCACTCATTAAATGCAGAGCGAAGCCATTCGCTAAGCTCCACCAAACTCCACCTCTCTTTTTGTTTATTTCCTTTTTCTGGCGTGACATCACCCACTTCGGCCGTCTTTGTGACAGTGACAAAAAGTTAATTAGGTAACATGCTAGTTAACTCAGAGAACATCTAACAAAGACATTTTTTTACTTAGGCCTGTGTTCTAACACCGTGTTATACACATTTCAGACTTTTAACTGACTTGGGCTTCAGACTGAAATCCCCTTGCTTTGGGTGACCATTTCATTGAAATTGACAAGATTTACATTTTCATTTAAAAATGAAATTTTTGAATGCAATTCACTTATGATTATCAGCTTATATAAGTACACGTATCATATAATGAAATATTAAGTGTTTATAGACAAGTTTATACAGTTAAAAGCATAGATAATCATGAAAAACCTGGTTTCAAGCAGATGTACTCAAAGTTTTGACTGGTACTGTATATATATATATATATATATATATATATATATATATATATATATATATATATATATATATGTGTGTGTGTGTGTGTGTGTGTGTATGAACGTATATATGGATATACAATACATATATGAATATATGTTGCTAATTCAAATGTTTTTGTTTGACCACACAAGAAACACGTGTAGCAGCACACTCTTGTAGATCCTTTTAGATTGCGAACAGATGAGAGGAGAAGCAAGAAGTATCCCATTTAATTCAGCTTTTATTCATATTAAAAAGAGCGTCAAACATGAATAAAATAAAAAGCTGATTTTAATGGGCTACCTCTTCCTTCACCTCTTTTATCTGTTCACAATCTTTGCAAAAAACTTTGTTAATGCATCAGTTAGGGTTGATATTATAGAAAAGTAGGGAAATGTTATGTTATGGTTTTTAACCCTAGCACTGCATTCCTTCTCACCCCCTTACAAGCAGTGGAAAGTGCAAGGCAACACAAGCAACCACAGACAGCCATCATCAGTTAAGACAAACAGCATACAACTCTGCAGATAACACAAGAGACATCCATCTGCACTGCATAAGTATGGATATTTACAGAACACATGTGTGTGCTATCTGCCAATATAGTCCTAAAACACTGGAGAATATAGAATATGCTGGTATTACAGCACAATGTATACTGCTGAACTGTGACGGTGAGGCCATCCCTCCCATAAATCGTATTCTGTTGCTCATCCAGTATGACACTAAAAAACTCTTGGTTGATCCGTGTTCTTGTTGCTGTCCTCTCAAACTGACATGACACAGCACATGCCATGTACACACAGCTTCATAACAGTGTACAACATACACTTCCATTTTTGCAGGTGATAATATAATTGTGTCATACATCTGTTGCATGGGTGTCATTTTCTTAAAGTGCTCCCATTCCGCCTATCCATGTTAGTATGAATGCTAAAACCAGCCCGTCACCCTTTCCTCCCTTGTAAAAGAATGTATGTGCAATTGTATGTTCCATCTGCAATTCTATACAACAGAAAGTTATGCTGGGAAGTAGATTCATGTTACAGCACTATTGGTAGTCCTTCTGTCATGAACTTGTGTCTCACGATTTACCATGCATATAGACTTTATCTCATATTGCCCTGCATGCAGTTCCCCACCCCCACCCAACAAACTAATGGACATCAAGCATGTGGATCCCACACTAGACATTGATCATGGCAGTGGAATTCAAAGAAGTACAGTGTGATGTCGGTGCCACTATTATACATCTGTCTCTTACTAGACCTGCATAAGCAGTGCTCAGATATATGCGACCCCCCAACACAGTGGCATGGCAGTAGACCTCATACACCTAGTGGACAATGATGATGTCTCTTGTGTTACTTGCAGAGAGTTGTATGTTGTTCATCTTAACTGATAATGGTTGTCTGTGGTTGCTTGTGTTGCCGTGCCCTTTCCACTGCTTCTAAGGGAGTGGGAGGGAATACAGAGTATTAGGATGTGCCAAGTGGACAAAGATGGTATTGCAGGGAAGCACACGAACAACAGAAGTTTTGTTTGCAAATTCTCTTTTTTTTCCCTTTTCTTTTTTATTTTTCTAAGTTCCAGGAACTGAACAGAATGAAATCATAACAAAACAATTTTAAGAAAAACTAAAACCTTTTACAAAACAAAAGAAAATAAATCTTAAGTACAGGATAATTAAACTGTTTTTTGGCAGGGAAACAGTAAAAAGTATATCTATATTTTGATATATCTAGCCGGGACACTGATGCAGCACCCATCTCTTTAAACCCTCCTCTCTTTTTTCTCTCTCACACCTTCCCTTTTATACCCAGGCTGAAATCACTCCTCCCCTTTGAGAAACCAAAAATCAAACAATTAACTTTAAAATCTATTTACATACAGTTGGCAACTATTATATAAATATATCAAAGTTACATAAAATCAATAGGTTTTATATTACAATTCTACCTAGAATCATTTTCAATAAATGTGCAATTTCACTTTTTTACAAATCACAACACCCCTTTACTTTAATAACGGCATGGTCTACCCTTCAGTTACACACCGGTAACAATTAATTTAGGTTGCGCATTGCAAACAGGCTTTAAGGTACAACCGAGGTAATGTCTGACCCTCACAAACATGGCTCATTATTGTACTGCTCGGTTCGCACAAACATGGCACCGCCCATGCACCACACTGATGTTAACAAATGCCATTTACAAACAAACCAATAAGTATTTGCTTTTAATCTCTATTTTAATTTAGTTTTACTTGTATGAACAATTAAGATTACTGAATAACAAACTACGTACTTCCCTGCGAATGTGCCCCTTCACAGGGGAACACGTACTGAGCATTCAGCACCTAAAACTGATTTTTCTGTTTGTCTTTTTTCCTGTCCTGGCATCCACCAGCGGCCTCCTCCAACCTCACAGGTAAAGTGTAATACTCTGTTATGTATCTACTTTGTGCAATTGTTAAATTTAAAACAATTCATATACATTTAAATAAACACAGTATAGAATATTATTGTTTGCGTTGCAGTTGTTAATAAGAAACAGTCCCGCTTTATTCCAGGATTCCTTTAAAACACGTCAGCTTGTTAAAAGTTATTGTTTATTTTATAAGGGATGGGACGTAAACCATCACACAGAGCTAGGGTTGAAAACATGAACATCGCATTTCCCTACTTTTGTTGTTTTAATATGACCCCTAACAGATACATTAACAAAGTTTTTGTAAAGAATTTCCTTCCTTTTTGAGAATATATTTACAGCAAGAAAATCAGTATATTCTATTATATAGCACAAAAAGTAAAACTGACTATATTTGTAAACTTGATTAAACACGTCACAGATGTATATATTTTAAACAGTGACACAGGTTTATGTATAATACACATGATTAGTTTTTCTTCACTTATTCAGTGTTCTGCAATCTTAGACCCGCCCCTCACCCTGTTCTGGAGCTATGATTTACTGGGCCCTGGTGCAAGACTGTGAAATTGACCCCCCCCCCCCCCCCCAGCACAAGCTAAAGAGAAATTTTTTAAAATATTTATGTCCGCAGAAAAATCTAAATTGGTCAAAAACTTGTCATTTTTCAACAAAACATTCAAAAGTTATTTTAAGATGATTGTGAACAAGACAGTAATCAATCAAGTAACGCTATATCCAAACATTTTAATGAATCAATTGTGTAACAAGATAAATCAATTTGATTAATAACTCGATTTAGTTAATATTGAAAAGACAGTTATACTGCAATTTTTGCATTACCTTTGTGACAAGGGGAAATCCCCCTCCACGTTAAAGGTCTATGTGGCAGCCATTTCGGCTTGCCATGTCAAAATTGACACTTCCTGGTGGGGCAATTTTTGAAAAAGGCTCAGCAGCTTTGGCTGCCTATGAAGGACTTTGTTCCTCCCTGTGTCGTGCATATTTATGTTGTATATCCAGGATTTATGTCGCAACTGCAACCTTGCCAATTACCATTAAAGTGAATACCCATTATAGATCATAATGTTATTTTTAACCATAATAAACACAATACCTCAATAAGAATTAGCGATTCTGGCATAACACCGTGTAATAAATTTATTTTTATTTTGTTGTTCCTGGGTAGTAAGTGTTATTTCCTAATTGCTTATGCCTCAAAAGTATAGAAAATGGCTATTATTCCCCACTTTGCTTTTGTGACCAGTACAGTGATATTTTGAAATTTACCTATTTCCAATGAGAAAACGGGTGAATTTGTGTCTTTTCGTTCACATAGTCAGAAAAAAACATATGAATCCAAATTAACATGTATTTATACTAAAGTAATACAAAAATGACATCAAAAGATTTAGAAGTGAGTAGTTTTTTGAGATTTACGATTATACTGTATTTAATATATATATATATATATATATATATATATATATATATATATATATATATATATATATATAATCAATCTTTATTTTATATAGCGCCTTTCATAGTGGACCACTGTGATAAAGTTCTTTACAAGATGCAGTAACAAGAAAATCCATAATACTTAAAATACAGAGAAATGCATAATACATGATATACAGTTTATAAAAAAAAAAAGCATAATACATTAAATACAGTGGAAAATGGATAATACATGATAGTAGCATAATACATTAAATAGTGACTTAAATTCAGTGGAAAGTGCATAATACAGGAAATAGTAGCAGCAATACAGCAGCTAATTGCTGATATCTGGCTTAGGCAGCATGGAAAACAAGAGAGAACAGTTGGAGCCATGAAGCTAAACGAGCGTTCTCCAAGTGTGGTGAACGTTTGCTTGGGGATAACAAGCAGGCCAGAGTCGGAGGACCTCAGCTTGCGGTCAGGGACATAGCGGGTCAGCAGGTTGAGGAGGTACTCGGGACCTGTGGATGAAGGGCATTGTATGTGAGCAAAATGGCCCAAAAAATATAAAATTTCATTCATGTATATTTTGAGGAAAAACATGCTGTTTAACTGCTTGCCATATTTGGAACATGCCAAAAAAGCATGCTGACAAAGTGACCACCTTCTGTTCATGGGAAACTCAAACATGTCTGGTAGCTGTGTGGCTCAGTTAGTAATATATCTGGAGGCATTTGCCTCGAGGTATCTATTTGATTCCAAGCAATGGTGGATTTCTATGAATTCTAAATAAATGCTACTCCTGGGGAAAAATTGTATACAAAAATTAGTTTTTCACTGGCCATGATTAGCACTGATGGACTTCTATAAATGTATCACTAAGAAATATCCTTTTCTTAATTCCACAATTCCGTACTTGTTTTGTTTTAAACAGTTTTTGTCTTAATTATTTTAATATCTATACATAGACAATTGTTCTTGTTTTCTTTGTTAATGCATAGTTATTTATGGTAATATCTGTGTGTGGCAAAGTGGTTGATTGTGTACAGTTGCAGAGGTGATGAAGTGCAGGAATAAAACAGAAAGAGATTTGTAATCCGGTAAGGAAAGGATATCTTTATTTCTTTATAATCCAGATCTGGTGACCAAACAATGATCCCAGGCAATACGGAGCATTGTGTAATACACAGGGTTAATTATAACGGGTTGCAGCCCCAAACAATAAACACAGGTATATGGCAAGCCAAATTATCATTTAGAGATATCTCAAATTGCATTTTAAGATATCTTGAAATATTTAGAGATATCTGTAAAACATTTCGAGATATCTCAAATTGAATTCCAGATATCTTTAATTGTGCAGTTTTTAAGATATCTAAAATTTATTTAAAGATTTGATATCTAAAAATGAAATAACGAGCTCTCAGATTGATTTACAGATATATTTAAATACTATGGAAACCATATGGATTGTGCTAGCGTGGCACACCAAACAGTCATTTAGAAATATCTTAAAATGAAGATAAATCATTTAAAGATATCTCTAAATAACTTCTTGTTGATTTAAAGATATCTATAAACATTTGAAGACATCTAAAAATAACTTCCTGCTCATTTAAAGATATCTGTAACTAACTTCATGTTCATTTGAAGATATCTTTAAATGGATAGGAAGTCCATTGAAAACAGAGCATTTTCACAGGAAGTTATTTCGAGATATTGCGTAATGGCTTCCTGTTCATTTGAAGATATCTTCAAATGATTTAGAGATCTCTAAATGAACATAAAGTTATTTGAAGATGTCTTGCTATTTAAGACCTCAATACCAGTCTTTTTGGGTCCACATATAAAATTGTGACCATTTTGCAATACTTTTGTCCATTGATCTTTCACTGATTCCTCAGATAAATGCCCTAACAGCCTTACATTTGCACCCATTTTTGCTAGCCTCCGATTATTTTTCACAGTTCTTTTAATTCATCTCCATTCTAAACGCTTCCCTTGAAACTTCACTTTTAGTACACATCAACTGTAATGTCATAAAATGTGCAATAGCCTAATCTGGCATTGCGAGGGTACTCATGAATCATTTGTTTTTTATTTACATAATTAAAAAACAAATTTCACGCTGCTACTCTTTGAATAAGTACAACTCAAAGTGCGATACTGTAATCTCTGACATTTATATATCATACATATCTCACTGTGATCCGCTAGACCTACATATTCTATGTCAGTTTTTTTTTTTTTTTTTTTTTTTAAACTTGTCTTCAACATTTAATAAGGCAGAAGGATCACATTCACAAGGGGCTAGTGGGTAGCAATGCAACCATGTCGTCTCCATCAAGACAGTCATCCTGGTGTTTCTGGACTAGAAACCCAAGTCCCAACTTAACTGATTGAGTCTGCAGATATGTGCAGCAAGCTGAAGTTGACCAAATCACAGAAATCTTCAATTCTGGACAAGAAACACCTGTTTAATCTAAAACATGTGGTGAGAGCATGGTCCAACCCACTGTTAAGGTTATTCTTTATTTACTTTTGTCATTATGTCTTATAAGTAAGTGTTTTATAATTATAGGAGGGAAAAAAGAACATGTTGAAAATAATTTACGGAAATTATTTCTAGAGAGAAACTAAATGACCCAAAACTAATAGTGATGTGATTTATTTATCTATTTATTTATCAGGTAAAGTTTCATCTTTGCAAACCTCTGCAGTTTTAAGTTGTCCCTGCTCACACATGAAACTCAGTAGGTTAGAAATAAAATGAGCATAGTGTAAATAAATATGTTTTGACACGTTTTGCTTTCAATGGCATATCAAAATGTAAAGCATCCAATCCCCAGAGGGCTTTCTAAAAAAAGACAAGTTTTGCTTGAGTATCAAATTCTCAATATAATGTATAAGTTTAAACAGTGTTTCTTCTATTTAGGCTTCACAGAATTAGTCTACTGCACAACCATTTTTATTTTTTATTTTTTTTAAAAAAGGAATAAAAACAGTAAAACATAAAAAAGGAATTTCCACATAACACTTACAACTTGCATGCCATACCAGTAATGCCCAAATCCAAACTAGAATACTTACTGAATCATTTAGGATTCAGAGAGAGCTCAGAGGAGAATTCATTGCTTGCACCAAATCTGAGTGATAAGACATTCTACAAAGTAGCATTATGCTGGTAACTTCAGAGCTTCAAACTAAAAACAAGGGCTGACCACCAAAAACAACAACAGACAAGGGTAAGAAAACTTGGCCCTTCCAGTCCATGTCTTGCGCCTACACCCCTGAATCCATGTAATTGTTTTTTTTTTTTTTTTTTTTTTTAAGTTCCCAAATACATGTTATGTTGGCAGCCTTGCCCATTAGAAACAGCATGGGGCTACAAAGCATTTGATTCCAATTTCCTCAGGAGCAACAAATAATATGAATATGGCAGAATATTGAATATGATCCACTTATAATTAAACACTTAAAGTGTTAAAAATGTGCCAAAGTGTTTCTAAATCATATGAACTGGTTCCAGACTGGTTGTCAGCAGGGAGTATACAGTCCATCAGATTTTTTTTTTCCCCAATGCAACATTATGTTTAATCTTTTAGGTTGCCCAGGGCATTTGTTCTCTAATCAGGCATGTATACAACTTGGCATACAAGTTGGCGATCAGAGCCCCTTGGTTTCAGTTTGGCTGTCAGTCTTACTCTCCTAGTGTTTTTCCTTTAGCCGCTGTCCAAGTTTGGATGTAACCTAACCTTCCATCAGTGTTCAAAATTCAACTTTCCATGTCATCTGAGATTCTGGTACGAACTTCTAAACCATTATATAACTTTGAGGGATTGATAAATCTGCAGTTTAAAAAAAAAAGAAATAAAATTATGATGTTTGAGTGGTCTGAGCGAATGTTTCGGCCTATGTATGGTTTTAAATATAAAAATAAAAGCAATTACGTGGTCTCTAATAAAACATGTATCAAATAATGCACATTCCTATTTCACTTCAAATTTTATTTTTTTCGAAACGCTATAGTAAAGGCCACATGTCATTTACATCTAATTTACTTGAAAATCACAAAGAAACTGAAAACATACACTCCCTGTTTGTGTTTCCTGAGTTTAAATGGGAGTATTAATCATGCTGGACGGTATCACTGCTTCTACAAAAACTGAACACAAATGTAATTTAGACTTGTTCTGTGGATAATGCCACAGCGGTGTAGTTGTTTGTGTTTAAATTAGTGTTAAATTAAATCAACTAAACAGTGAAAAGGTTATGACTGGAAGTTGCTACAAAGACCAAGAATACACTGGGTTCCATGGAAAACTTCACCAGTCCAACAATGAATGTGCAGTACCTCGAGGCATGGCACAGTATACTGCACTTATCATGAGGTGCATACTTTATTTTTCCACCAGGATACACCAGAGAGCTTTTTGGGATTTAATAGGCTATATATTGTTATGCCTTAAAAAGAGGTTTTCTGCTGAGGATTTTGTTATTAAATGTAGAGGTTGTTGGTATTTTTGCAGTTTCATCTTGCTCTTGTGCATATTCTGTAATATGCACTTACCGCAATTTACCCTGGTTTGCCGTGTTTTTTTTTTTTTTTTTTTTAAATATACTTCATCATACCTCGCTATTCTTTACAATGCTTACCTGTGCTTTACCATGCCTTTCTTTTGCTTTACTGCACTTAGCTTTTACTGTAGTAAACTTGTGTAAGGGGTTTGATGAGACCAATAGGTGAAGGGAAACCAATGATAACACTATTTAGCGGCTGACATTTTTAAAAGAAAGTTTCAGTAGTTAAAACTAAATGCACTCAGTGGAGCGCACTGATAAGCATTTCAGAATCAGCAGCTGCTGATTGCTATGTGTGTAGCAGAATCCATGCTCTGATTAAGAGCTGCCATTGTGAAAAAAAAAGAAAATATTTCATGATCGCACTGTGTAACAAAATTTTTTTTTTTTTTTTGTTCCTGGGTAGTAAGTGTTATTTCCTAATTGCTTATGCCTCAAAAGGCATATACTTTTATACAGTATAATTGTAAATCTCGAAAAACTACTCACTTCTAAATCTTTTGTAGTCATCTTTGTATTACTTTAGTATAAATACATGTTAATTTGGATTCATATGTTGTTTTTTTCTGACTTTATGTGAACGAAAAGACACACATTTGCCCATTTTCCCATTGGAATAGTGATATTTTGAAATATCACTGTCCTGGTCACAAAAGCAAAGTTTGTGGGGAATAATAGCCATTTTCTATACTTTTGAGGCATAAGCAATTAGGAAATAACACTTACTACCCAGGAACAAAAATTGTGTTACATAGTGTCATCAGAGCACGAACACCCTCTCCTGTAAAACAGTTAATGGGCTACAGAAATCCTTTTAGGTTAGCAGATATTCAGTAGTAGCCAGCCTGGATGTGAGCTGTCACATTCGGGGTCTGAGTTTGATCCGAGGTGTAAACAACACCCTGGGGTTTTATCGAACTAAGAAGTTAAATAAAACCTTTTATTTAAATCAGTGGAGCGCACATTACCCTTTGCAACTTCAACATGACTGAATCAATACATATACTGTGAAAACTGGTTGGTTGTTTGTTAAGCAGTGCAGGGGGGAGGGTTGGGATGCTGACACATTCTGGACGTTAGTGATTACAATAAATTGGATACCCTTAGAAGGTTGTTTAGGCCTCTAAATGTGATGTTCTTATCTCACAAGTCTAGCCTATATAAGAACTGCACTAAGCAGCAATCAGCTTGAGTAATTATTGTATTACTAACTTTCCCATGCCAATTAAAAATGCCTCTGCAAGCTTTTATCAGATAGCATTTTTTATTAAGAACATAAGAAAGTTTACAAACTAGAGGAGGCCATTCGGCCCATCTTGCTCATTTGGTTGTTAGTAGCTTATTGATCCCAGAATCTCATCAAGCAGCTTCTTGAAGGATCCCAGGGTGTCAGCTTCAACAACATTACTGGGGAGTTGATTCCAGACCCTCACGATTCTCTGTGTAAAAAAGTGCCTCCTATTTTCTGTTCTGAATGCCCCTTTGTCTAATCTCCATTTGTGATCCCTGCTCCTTGTTTCTTTTTTCAGGTCAAAAAAGTCCCTTGGGTCGACATTGTCAATACCTTTTAGAATTTTGAATGCTTGAATTAGTTCGTCGTGTAGACTGAACAGATTCAATTCTTTTAGCCTGTCTGCATATGACATGCCTTTTAAACCCGGAATAATTCTGGTCGCTCTTCTTTGCACTCTTTCTAGAGCAGCAATATCTTTTTTTATAGCGAGGTGACCAGAACTGAACACGATATTCAAGATGAGGTCTTACTAGTGCATTGTACAGTTTTAACATTACTTCCTTTGATTTAAATTCAACACTTTTCACAATATATCCGAGCATCTTGTTGGCCTTTTTTATAGCTTCCCCACATTGTCTAGATGAAGACATTTCTGAGTCAACAAAAACTCCTAGGTCTTTTTCATAGATTCCTTCTCCAATTTCAGTATCTCCCATATGATATTTATAATGCACATTTTTATTTCCTGCATGCAGTACCTTACACTTTTCTCTATTAAATGTCATTTGCCATGTGTCTGCCCAGTTCTGAATCTTGTCTAGATCATTTTGAATGACCTTTGCTTTTGCAACAGTGCTTGCCACTCCTTCTACTTTTGTGCCGTCTGCAAATTTAACAAGTTTGCTTACTATACCAGAATCTAAATCATTAATGTAGATTAGGAATAGCAGAGGACCTAATACTGATCCCTGTGGTACTCCACTGGTTACCACACTCCATTCTGAGGTTTCTCCTCTAATCAGTACTTTCTGTTTTCTACATGTTAACCACTCCCTAATCCATGTACATGTGTTTCCTTTAATCCCTACTGCATTCAGTTTGAGAATTAATCTTTTGTGTGGGACTTTGTCAAAAGCTTTCTGGAAATCTAAATAAACCATGTCATATGCTGTGCAATTATTCATTATTGATGTTGCATCCTCAAAAATCAAGCAAGTTAGTTAGACACGATCTCCCTTTCCTAAAACCATGTTGACTGTCTCCCAGGACCCTGTTACCATATAGGTAATTTTCCATTTTGGATCTTATTATAGTTTCCATAAGTTTGCATATAATAGAAGTCAGGCTTACTGGTCTGTAGCTGCCTGGTTCAGTTTTGTTTCCCTTTTTGTGGATCGGTATTACGTTTGCAATTTTCCAGCCTGTCAGTACCACCCCTGTGTCAAGAGACTGCTGAGTGATCTTGGTTAGCGGTTTGTAAATAACTTCTTTCATTTCTTTGAGTACTATTGGGAGGATCTCATCCGGCCCAGGGGATTTGTTTATTTTAAGAGCTCCTAGTCCCTTTAACACTTCTGCCTCAGTTATGCTAAAGTTATTTAAAACTAGATAGGAACTGGATGACATGTGGGGCATGTTGCCCATATCCTCCTTTGTAAAAACTTGTGAAAAGTGATCATTTAATATATTTGCTATTTTTTTTTCTTCATCTACGATTTTGCCAATTGTATCTCTTAGACATTTAACCTGCTCTTTGAATGTTCGCTTGCTGTTGTAATAATGGAAAAACATTTTGGCATTGGTTTTAGCCCCCTTAGCAATGTTCATTTCTATTTCTCTCTGGGCTTTTCTAACTTCCTTTTTGACTTGGGTTTGCAGTTCAGTGTACTCTTTCTGTGTACTTTCTTTTTGGTCCCTTTTTAACACTCTGTAAAGTGCCTTTTTTCGCTGAATGTTTTTTTTTTAATTGATCTATTAAGCCATTTTGGCAATTTAGTTTTACTTTTAGATTTGTCTACTTTAGGGATGTAATTGTTTTGTGCCTCAAGTACTACATTTTTGAAGAACAGCCATCCTTTTTCTGTGGATGTTTTCTCTATTTTACTCCAATCTACTTCTGTGAGTCTCTGTTTCATACCTTCATAGTTTGCTTTTCTAAAATTGTAAACCTTAGCTTTAGTCTTTACTTTTGGGGTTTTAAAAAGCACTTCAAATGAGACCATGTTGTGGTCTGACTTTGCTAGTGGTTCTCTGACCTCTGTTTTGTTTATTCTGTCTTCGTTATTTGAAAAGACTAAATCAAGGCATGCCTCCCCTCTAGTCGGTGCCTTGACAAATTGTGTTAGGAAGCAGTCATTTGTCATTTCCACCATTTCAATTTCATCCGTCGTGCTCCCCACTGGGTTTTCCCATTTTATATGGGGGAAGTTGAAATCCCCCATTAGTATTGCTTCTCCTTTTCTCTTAATGTCATTGTATAACAGATTATTTTGCTCACCGTCTGAATCTGGCGGTCTATAGCATGCTCCTATTATTATGCCCTTTGAATTTTTGACCGTCATTCTGACCCATATTGATTCGGCTTTGTTTTCTTTGTCCAGGTTTAACACCTGGACTTCAAGACTGTTTCTTATGTATAGCACCACCCCTCCTCCTCTTCTGTCCTGCCTGTCTTTCCTATACAGTGTATACCCACAAATATTATGTTCGTCCCCATCACTCTTAGACAACCAAGTTTCTGTAACACCTATCGCATCATAGTTATTTGTTAGTGCAGTAGCTTCAAGTTCTAAAATTTAGTTTCTGATACTTCTAGCATTTAGATAAATACATTTAATGGTTTTGTCTTACCTGAGTTGTCCTTGTTTTGACGTGGTCTCCCTTCAGTTTTTTTGTTGATTTCTCCCCCCTTCCTTTCTAGTTTAAATGCTTCTGAACCTGCTCGAGGATCTTTACTCCAAGTAGACTGGTTCCCTTTTTATTTAAGTACAGTCCGTCCCGTCTATACAGATAGTCCTCGTTGTAGAATGTGGTCCAATGATCAAGATAGGTGAAGCCTTCCCGTGTGCACCACATCTTCAGCCATGCGTTTTGATTAATTATTTCCAGCTGTCCATATGGTCCTTTGCAAGGTGCCAGTAGTATACCAGAAAATACCACAGTTTTGGTTTTCTCTTTTAATTTCCTTCCTAGCTCTCTGAATTTGTTTTGCAGGGATTTTGGTCTATCTCTTCCAATGTTGTTTGTACCGATGTGGACGACTACTACCGGGTCGTCTCCTGTTCGTTCTAGGAGCCTGTCCACGTTCTCAGTGATGTGGTTGACCGAGGCTCCCGGAAGGCAGCACACTGTTGTAGTAAGGGGGTCCAAACTGCGAATTGAACTTGCTGTGTTTCTCAATATGGAGTCCCCAACAATCATGACCTGCCTTCTTTTTGCTGTCTGGTCACCTCTGTTAATGGGATCCTGGATGTTGTTCCTTTGAATAACAAGCTAGTGACGACACCTCTCATTATATATTTATATTTATATGGCTAGTAATATCCTAAAGTGCCACATTGTAAATAACAATACTCCTCTTAATACTGCAACCCTAAAATATATAAACCCAAAACATATATGTACTGCATATAATAATATTAATGTGGGTCTATAAATCAAATATAATACATTTGCCACAGTTTAGATTACTAAAAATGACCCTGTCATATGTTAAAATGAAAATATGTTTTCTACAACGTGCATCTTTTAAAACCAACATTTTAAATGGAAGTGCAAGCCAGATAATATGTATATTATGTTAGCTTTCTAAAATAAGTACATAAACAAAATGCTGCCTGTAGTAAATACAGGAAGTAAGTGAAGTATTCAATATGCAAAAACACTCGCCACCCCCTGGGACCTAAAACAGTTTTATGCACTGCCATATGCCATAGCTCATGGAAACAGCAGCTTACTTTTCACTCAATGAAACCATACATTTTTAACCTATTTTTATAAAAACCTTCTCAAAATGGAAAAGTTAAATACAGTAACTTCTTTAACTTGAACAGTGATGGCTCAAATCCAATTTCTCTTTATGTCAAGCTTGTGTTTTATGTTAAAATTATTTTCTTAACTCAAAATTACATACGTTGAATTCCTATTTTTAAATTATTTTGAAGTTCCTTAACTGTTACCTCTCTCCGTAAAAAAAAAAAAAAAGCTGGAACTTTTTGGCCTCTTTCTACTTCCTCTACTATATGTCACAGCAGGTAGCTTGTATAAGAAGCATGTTCTCTGGGTGTACTGGGCCTGGCGAGTTTGTTCAAATGGGGACTGAGCTCATGTTGTGCTCTGAAACATTTCAAAAATATTTTAAGCTGTAGTTAAATTCAGGCATTATTATTGTGCATTATAGTTTGAATATACATTTTGGAAATTATATATGTATATATATAATTTCAATCCACACTCAGCCAATGCAGCGATCGCAGCCCCCGCAGGCAGGCACCCCACACAGGGCGAGGCAATCCACACAAAGGTGTGCACGCTATATATATATATATATATATATATATATATATATATATATATATACATGCACACACACACACTTATTTTATTTATGTATTTATTTATGTATTTATTGCATGTATATAGCGATTTTTAAACAAAAGTTTATGCAATTATGTTATTTTTTGTCAGCAGCCACACATACTAAACCCCACATGAATTGAATACTGTATATGCATACAATACAACTAATCAGTTTGGAATGAATTACTTCACACATGATTAAAGTACTAGCTTTATATCACTTAAAAATATTTTTTTTTTTATTGAAAACCATCATTTCCAGATTTAAATTTATCACTAGCCTTGAGATGCAGGACGGGGACATCTCAAAAGCTGCATTGCAGACATGCTTTATTGTGAACAGAGAAGATAAATACCACGTTAATTTGGTAGCATTTTGTGCTGCTTGTTTTGCTAATGCAGTTATATGTTTACTGTCTGTGCTTGGTCAAGGATAGAGGCTCGATCCCGTAACTCAGCTTAGATGGGCCAGATAGGTTTTAAATTAGGATAAAAAGGGATCCCGACTGATGAGCTCTCCGTTTGGCGAGGATGGAGCTTGGTCGAAAGTAGCGTTCCTGAGGATCTGAAAACATATAAAAGTTACTACAACTCAAACAATGTCAAACAGCAGGCACAAGCTTTGGAAGGTCAATGCATTTTCAACAAAGCACCTATGCATTGTTTCCTCCAAGGAAGCCCCAGCTCAACTGATATTCAAGGTCAGATCCACCCCTTTTCAAAACCCTGCACCTTCTGATAAACTCTCCAATCAGACACTGCCAATCCACTTAACAATCAGCCTCCAGTGTACGTACCAAGATGGCCTGCCTCAGAGACTGCACGGGAGGAACTGAATCTGAACTGAATGTCCACCAGTCTCTGCCATTTTTGTGATGGGCAACCACACAGTTACACATATCTCCTATTGACAGAGGTACCAAGCTTTACTGAGGCAGCGTTCATTGGCCCTGCCACACTCTCAAACACGGTCATCTACCTTTTTCCCGTTTGGATTGTCCTTTGGACCATTCTGGTGGTGCCACATACAGGTATCAAAAAAGGTTGTTTGATTTGTCTTGGATATATTTTCCTTGAAAACTCAGCGGCAATTTAAAAGAACATTACTGGCCTTTGTTTTGTGACTCACTTTGGCCCTGAGAAGAAATACATGTCCTCTTGAAAAATAATGATGTGTGAAAATACATTGAAAAACAAACTCAGCTGATGTTGCTTTTACACGTCTTAGTAATTATTTGTTAACATAGGTAATAGGTATTCGGTTGCCTAGAGCAGATGTTTTTTATGCAACATTTTGATTATGTATGATTTTAATGAAATGGTTTTTGTATTGTTCTTCCTGTCTCATTATACAAATGTCATCAATATATTTCAATCAGCAGGTAAACATCGCTCGCTCTCAGCACACGTATTTTAACATTACAAATGTTTGCAGAAAGTACTTTTTTTATTACATTTTCTTCTTTTTGGATGAAATACAGCTGTTTAGTAAAAACTTCATAACTGTATCTCCTCCAGCTGTCAAGCTTCTCTCCCACTTGCTAACTTAATGTGGTACACCCCCCCCCCCCCCCCCCCCCCCCACACACACACACACCTATTTACAATTAATAGTTTTTAGTTTGAAAGTTATGGGAGTTTAGGCAAACAGGTTACACTAAAGGAGCTTTTAGAGAAAAAAAAAAAAAAAACAAAGCAACAACAACATGGCCATGTAGATATAGTATTGTTTATGTATAAAGAGAAAATAGCAATGGTAATACAAAACTATCTGTTCCATGCTGTGCTTGGAATAGCTGCTCATCGGTCTTTTAAACAATTCAGTTAGACACTACTGGCCATTTTCTTGAAATCTACCATTTCATTTTTTTTTTTTTTGTTTTAAAGTGCTGTTGTGTTTATAGCAAACTCACTTTAAAATACAACAATTACTGAATTCTCCATTGAAATGGTCTTTATCAACCATTAGTATGCAGCAAGGAAGAGGTTTGTATTACATTATACACTGTGAAAAGAGTTTACAATTAATACATCATGAGTTTGGGGAGTTGGTATTGGGTATTGTTCATTCTGTAATCTGTAAAGGAGACTTCTTAAAATTGATTCTCACTAAATTAAGATTAAAAGATTGCAGAATGACTGTGAGATTAGGAACTAGCTGTTTCAGATTCCAGTCATGCTGTGTTGCTGATCTTTGCTGCATTGGCCTTTATTATGTACAGTAGGAAATGTGACTTGATTACTCCATAGATCCATGGCATGGGCACAACCGTTGCTTACTGTAACAGGTGAAAATAGATGATTGGCTTGACATCAGAAAGAGATTGACATTTAGGAGAAAACAAGTGTAAAATAACTGGAAGCTCTAAAAATAAAGGTTTATTTCTATGTTTATCAGTTGAGAGACAGAATCAACAGGAGCATAAAACAAGGTATGATAGTGCTCTGTTGTTTCATGCAATTATGCTTTTATGTACCAGCCTGAATACCCTGTGGTGAATAAATGATGTATCTCAAGCAGCTCCTGACTTGCTAGATGTTTTGTTAACAAAGGACGTTCAAGTTTAAATTTAAGCAATTTCTCTTGTACTTTCCAAGCAATTAATCCTTGACATATTATAGTGCTGTATATCTGTGTAGTTAAAGAGCTTGTGCAATTACATTCCAAGGTTTTGACTTGATCTTCTTTAGTATAACGGGAAAAGCTTATAATGGTATGTCCAGTTTGGCTGTCCATTCGATGGCTTCCTGAGATGCTGAGTGGAGAAATTAGGTCCCTCCCGCAAACAGGTCTTTGTGGGCAGGCTGATGTGATGTGTTCCATGGTCTGGGACTCATGGCCACAGTTGCAATTTGGTTCATCCCTCATTTTCTACTTGTGGAGTAGGTGACCTCATCATCCATGCTCTGTGCGGATTTGATTAAGCACTGTCCATTCTTTTCTTGGCAGGTCGAAGCCAGGGACCTGTGCTATTGTGTTAATGATGAGGTGTTGGTTCTTTATGTTGCATGCATCCCACGAGTCCATCTGGATAATGGGTTGATACCAGCTACATAGATATTGGCTGCTGTTTCACAGAATGGCCAGCGTGATTTTAAGCATTTTCGTGGTGGATTTTTCAAGTCTTCATGAATGGGAAGGTTGATGTTCCTCATGATTTTTTCCATCTCACGGAGCACAGTGGCATCACGGCTAATGGCAGGTGGAGCAATGTGGGACAGCACCGGGAGCCACTTTGACTTGATGAAAATTAATAACCGGAATAATGTAGAAAAAATATACTGGAGACTGGATAAGTCTTCTACACCAAGCATATTACAATTCACTGTGGCTACCTGATCTAGTGCATGTTGTGTCATTTTATTTGTCCTTGTAAAAATTTGTGCTTAAGCTAATTTTTTAAGCACATCTAATTTATTTCTCTGCTATTGCCAGACAGCCATTATCTGGTCATCTCAATACTAGTTTGTGTTATACTTTATGATTTTATCATTTAAGATTTTTAGTCTAAACCCAGTTACTCTATACTTTTTGCTGTTCATATAAGGGGATTCTCCCATCTACATTTTCCAAGGGGTCATATCTTACACCAGGTCCTCTTTTGTAGCAGGTTTATTGAAGTTCAGTGTAAGACACTGAGACTCAGTTTTCCACTTACTATGTTTCTATGCTATATAAGTTTATTTGTACTGTGATGAATTTGGAACACTGGATTTACACTGGACATCTACACCCCAACTTTAAACTTTAGTGAGGTGTGCACAAAACCACAAACATCTTCTGATATTTTTTTCCTCCTGGCCCTTCCCTGAGAGGGAAAGTAGTGGGTCACAATTTAATTTATAAAAACACAGACATCGATATGTTGCCAAACAAAACAAGGAAGTTATTTAGAATAGCATTTTAATGACTAATGAAAAGGTTCACATCATAAAGCCTTAATAACAAACCTGTATTGCTAGATATGGCCGAATTCATAAAACTCTTTTAGGAATGTTTTAAGTACATTGTAAATGGCAAATTTCAAACAAAATCAAGGGTGCATGATTAAAGTGCATCAGGTTGTTCATTTATTAAAACCTTTGTGAAATGTCATGAATTCAAACTTCAGTAATGATAGTTCAGAATAGTCAGAGGGTCTCAAATAGAAAAGAACTAAATAAAGACAAAACATATTTTGTATGTTGGTTTGAAAATGTGAGGTTTTTGAGAAGGATGAATAGAATTGAGTAGCATTAACCTTCACTGGAGAAAAAGTCAACAGTTGTATCAGGTTGATAGGTGGTTATGCTATAAATGCATAGGACTGTAAGCCATACAAAGCTATCTAGTTAACAACATATACCTGGTAATGGTTTGTTTTCATTCACGCACAATGCAATAGTCCCTGGTTATTTTGCTATCAGACTTTATCTGACACAAACAAGCCTTGTATAGTAAAGTATTATAGAAGATGTTTTAGACATACCTAATGCAAGGTTGCCAATCTGATAGCTGAACAATGCTCAATCATATTTCTTATTTTAAAATGGAAAAAAAAAATGCTGAAATGCAAAACAGTCCTCAAAGAAATGTACGCAAATCTAAATATATAGCAATCACAACTGTGCAGTATACTATTTATTAACACAATACAAACTGTCAAACAAGTTATATACAAATACAATACTCTGTAGACCTATACCCCATTACAGAAATGAATGGTTTCAATATCTGTGCACTGGTGTGTTCAAAATGAAGACAATATCATTAACAGTCACAGAAGCTATTTTATTTCTCCAATGAATACAATGTGTATCCTGCCACCAAGCATAACCACTTTTTGTTTACAAGCTTAACGCTATATTCCCAAAGCAAAATGTACACCTTCATATGAACAGGCTGGCTGGTGGTGACGTCAGGCCAGGAAGTAGACAGAGGACTGGTGAGTTACATCTGTTTATTATAAATACACATTTTTAACAAAACGAAACACTTTCACAAAACAGCTCACCATGCAAAATAAAGGTTTACACAAAAATAACTCACAAACGCAAAACACTGTAACTCAACAAGTACTGTGCTGCTGCTTCCATCGTGAGTAGCAATTGTTATAAGTTTTGTTTCTCCTCCTCTCTCCCGTTCTCCACGCTGAACCACCAACCCTGAGTGATTGATTCGTGCATCTATATATACAGCTGTGCCGGGATTCAGATTACTAATTCATCAATCCCAGCATGTGAACTAATTTGTGCAATCCCTGTGCCCACATACCAATACACCCTTTATCTGCACATGAAGTGATGTGCAATCCAGTGACTAAATACACATATTTACACATCGCAATTTATACCGTGTGCACCAATATATACACACCACATACAACATAAACCACAAAATCCACACGGGCTGGGTACGCCGTCATACTTCAGCATTAAGATTATACTAAACAAAGCACATGTTTAATTAAGAATAGTTCTCTTAAACAAGCATATACTTAAATTTGCATAAATTGTATTAATGCATGTAATTGTGTGAGCAATATATTGATGTGAGTAGTACACTATTTAAATTAACTAAAATATAGTAATTCACATCTTTGTTGACAGTTGCACACTAGTTTACAGTTGCAGGTTAGCTGTCCTAGATATGCACACTATTTATTTTTAAAAGACATTTTGGCAGTGTTACTTTTAAATATAGTGTACATAGAGATGTATTTAAAAAAGTGTAAAAATTAAAAAAAACAAAAACATAACAAATTTTTAAAGAATCAGTGTACATAAGCTGCAATACCATTCAATTAAAACGTATTCATTATGAAATGCTTCCACAGCAGCAGAATGGAATCTGTGAGACGCACACCTGAAAATTGGATGGGATACTATGAGAAAGTTAGATGTACAATTGTAATCTTAAAGAGAGGATTACTTTCAAGTAGGTACAGTTGTGAAAAAATGAGTTAAATTTCCATGTGAAAGTTGTTAAATAAGGGAGTTGTTAAGTTGTTATATACTGTTGGTGGATAAGAAAACCACAAAACTATAACAAAATTATAATTTAAATTCTTAGCAGTAAACAAGCAATGTATGTAAGTTAGAAATGCATGGAGTGGTTCAGGTATTGTAAAAACCTAAAATAAAATACTGTATGGGAAGTTAGTAAAGTATCATGTTATTTTTGTACACTACCTGATTGGTAGAACAAGTGTAAGAAAGGGTTAATTCTATAAGAAAAGCTGTCTTCCCTCCGGCTTATACAAACAGCACCTGTTGTCGAAGTTAGCAGAGCCTACAATTGAATTGAATCTGCCTGCAAACAATCTCTCATTAAGGGGTGAAATTATGATAGAACTCACTGAGGCATACAGTTTCACTTCCAATAGGGCAATATATATCAGGCATCATTGCCACAACAAAGCAAGTGATGGATAAGGGACAAGTTTCTCTTGAATAATACAAATTGTGTTTGTGTTGCTACTCTACATTAATGCAACTTCTGGTGTCATATTGCTGACCCCCTTTACAATTACACGTATTTCTCATTGGTTTCATCCTGGATAAACACAAACATGCAAATATAGTTTAGATCATTCCAATGGCCAATTAATGAGAATACTGTAACAAATTTGAACTCGGATTTAGGTAGTTAATTACAATAAAGTGGGCAAACTCAAATGTGCTTCCAATGACATTTTTTTCCCTTTGGAATAAGCATTTAAGTAGCAAACCCATTTTCCAACTTTTCTTATTTTGTCCTATTTCCATTAACATGCTGGAATTTCAGCGTGTACATCTTCCTACCATACTAAGTATATATTTGCATGTGTTTTGGGCCCCGTGACAGTGCCCTGCACTGGTAAATAGTGCATTTTGTATTTAGGTTTGGCAGGGATGGGTGGAATGTGGCTGGGTCTTGATTGAATACTTGATCATCAATCAAGTCCCAGACACATGGTATAAAGGAAGCCAGAAATCATTTGTTTGGGGAGGAGAGTTCAGTGAAGGCTAACGTCTAGCCTGAGCAGGAGGAGTTTGAAAGACCATGGAAATGTTTTAGTGAAGGCGACTCTACCCTTTCACAGGCCCCATTTAAACTGAAATATGAATGGATTCAATTTTTATTATTTATAACTGAAAGTGTTCTTTGTATAAATATTGTTTGTTATTACTTAAAAAAACAAAAACATATCTGCATGAAGTCATGTAAATGTAAATGAGTGTTTGTTTATGGTACTGTAATTACATTTGATAAGTGTAAATAGGCTATAGTTTTGAAGTGATATTGGATAATGTTAAATTACTGAGGTTAATAACTTTTGTCCCCCCACACCTTACAATTGAAATCAGCACTGTTGATTACTACCTATGTTTGTGTGCTGTTAATCAATCATTCTGTATACAGTAAAACACCATACACACAATACTAGCACATAGCAGGACTCTGTGTCACAAGACTTACATGATTTGGCATAATGTTCATATTGCTTTTTTTTTATATAGCTCTTTTTGGAACCCAGACTTATGGAAAGAACAATGTGTTATATTTTTACATTAGCTATAGTGCAGTCCTCAGAATAATTAAACCTTTCCCATCTGTAATCCCTATCATTATCATGAAAAATTCAGAATTTGAAACATATTCCTTCTATTTAAAACCATTTTCTGTATGCTTAATTTGAGCTCCTACACAGTTGAAAAAAAGAAAAGCATTGAAAATAAAACCATTCCAGGGACAGACACACTGTAAATGTAAAATATGATTTGTTTTTATTAAGTTGCAAAATATCAAAACTACAATTTGCATCCCTTTCTAACCAGTTTCTTTTTTTTCCAATAGTGTTTGCCAAACATCATACAACAGCTTTACTATCATGGTGCACCAGTAAATTGAAGTGTATTTTCTGACAATACTCAGCCCTGCAGTCCATACTTGATAGCTTCAATAATTGCCTGAGCAAATGTAAAATAAAATGGATGGCTCTATCCCAAACAAATAAGAGAAAGAACAAGAATTGGCAAATGGTTTTAGCTTTAGGTTAGTGGAGGCAGTATTGGGCAATACATTTGAAAAAATGACTTTTTCTACCTTTCCTGCTTGTCGCTGTCTTGCATTTTGAGACACAGACACTTTGAATGTGATAAGAAAAACACATGGCAGACGAACATGACAGAACACCAAAGAGGGCTACTTATTTTGTGCTCATTTATCCATCTTTATGGTGCAGTTCAGTGTAATTTGTTACAATAGAGGTAAAGCCTGCACTGTGATTCATATTTGTGCTGTTATTTAAGTCCTTGGGGTGTCTCAACACATAAGGAGTACTTTTGGACAGAAAGGGCGCAGTGTATGGTTGGTGGTATGCTTTCCTATAGACGGGTGACTCGAGTCTATTGTAATCAGCTGCGGGGCAGGCAGCGATTGGATAGATCGTGGCGCCGGGCTGATTACAGGGAGTTTGGCTGTACAAAGGGGACGCAGCTATGTGTGTACCGTTACGCTGAACATAATGACAAGCCAGAGCGCTGTTTGTTTTTTGCAGAGGATTAGGAGCCAGCACACTCACCCAAGGCACTGTCAATACAGCACAGCACAGCACTGCACCAGTAGATTTGTTTAAGGGACACGCTTCCGTGCACAAAGAGCGGGTTGAAAATGATTGTGTACTCTTTTGTTTGGGATTGAAACCCTGCCGTGTACCCCACCCGATATCATTGCTGGTAGAGAGGCGGATTTATTATTTGTGTTTGTAAAATAAATACGGATGTTTCAACAGGGACACTAAATATTTAAGTATGTCTGTGTGGTTTTATGTTTAACAAAGCTAAATGTCTTATAAATGTTTGTTTTTTTTTGTTTTTTTTACAAACAGTTCACAAACATGTTAGCTTTTGTATATGATATACTTGAACTAAAGAACAGCTTCATGTAAGTACAAACCTTTTTATTTTTTTTTTTGAAAAGGGTTCATTTTTTAAATTTGTAGTAGCTTCAGCATTTTTTATAACCTTGATTTTAAAACAACTAAACTAAAAAGCACTATCATTTTATGAGTCAAATGGCTATAATTTTAAACACTGAATAAATACCAGCAGATCTCAATAAATTTGTTAATAAATAATGGCTTGGTGCGGCCTTTAGTTATAATAGAAAGTGGTCTGGGTTACGTCACAAAGGATTTACTTTACTGCTGAAGTCTGGTGAACATAATGTAAGGTTTTTAGACATGTTTCCACGCAAAAAAAACAAAACAATGTGTGATATCTTAAATTAAATTTTCATGCCACTTGCAAACCTGGTCAGTGTTATTTTTTCCACTGCACTGAACATCGCCAATCTGATGAGCTATGAGTGTAAATTATTTTATTAGAAACTGGACTCTGAAATTTTATAAGCACTGACTTGCCTTGTTATGGCTATAGCATATGTTTCAGAGCTACCTCCAGTGATTTGTCGTAGGAGACATTATTGCCTGATAACCTCATACACTTGGGGTATCAGCATATGTTACTTACTGATTAAACACCACTACTGAGCATGCAACTTACTTGTCAACAGTTTATCAAATAGTTACTAATAGTAGAATAGTAGAATACTCCCTCAGTATAATATGATGTTTTATAAACCATGAAATATGAGATATGGGTATTTCAATGTTATTTGTTGTCAAATTCTGCAACTAATAAATGTATTATGTTATAAAGAAAATAGAAAATTCTAAACATTTTAACTACCCCATTGAGTATGCACCTAATTATTACAAACTATAATCATGGTATATGGTAAAAGATTATGCTATTAAAATCAGAAGCAGTGACTGTATTATTTTATAATGTATTGTTTTATATTAATATTTTCCCCTCGATACCCACTTGGATCTTAAAAATTGGATTGGGAGTTTTTTCATGCCACATTACCAACAAATACTGTGTAGTTTGTTACTCTAAAATGGACCCATGGTCTCTGTTGTGAAATGGAAAACAATTATTTGCGGGCATGAATGAATGAGATCATTGTATGTATTTTGAAGAGGTAATGGCCTCCAGTCTGTACATAGCACAGACTGTGGTCAATTTTAGGGGTTAGAAACTATGTCTGTTTGAGCTAGGCTATGTATCTTTTTTTTCAAGCATGCATATACCACAAAATGGTCCCTTTGTAGAGAGATTATACTGTATTAAAGCACTAAGTTTGTTATAAAGAAGTGGATAATTCAAAGTGAAATATTCCTTTCATGTTCAGCTTCGGATGCCCTTCTACGTAACTGACAAACTACCAAGTGCTTAAAAGAATAGCCATGGAAAATTGTATCGTTTGGCTGGACACCACTAGCTTTTTTTATGCAAGCCTATTAAGTGGCTGAACATTAGTTATTTCAAATCTTCTCTAGCAAACATTTTATAAATTGACTGGTAAAGAAAAAATATGTATTTTACAGTGAAATATTTTGAGTAATTAGTAGAGTAATTTTAGAGCAAAATAAATGAAGTTTTGTGTCTAATCTATACATTTCATTTATAAAAAGCACACCTTTGAGTAATTGAGTAATTATCTTTAAGAAGCTAAGGACTGACGACAGTTATTAAACATTGCTCTTTTGTTTCCATAATTGTACATTTCTGTATCTTTATCTTCAATTATATTTTCTTAAATTTAGAAATTGTCTAATGTTCATGTTATTTTTCTTAAAGGTACCCCTTCAAGGTACATATACAGTACATATTAAAAGGCATTTTATTTTACTAATTCATTCATGAGGTTGGGAGGGGCTTCCTGATATCAGTAACAGCAGTATTGGACCTCCACCTTGAAGCTGCAGCTGCCAATGATTCATTCAAGAGTTTTTCCCCAAAACACTTCAACTTGTTTAAAGATTCATAAAATCTGTATTAGTTTTTGAAGTACTTACTGCACAGGTACATTTGAAAACACTAATCTGTCTGTCTGGACTTGGGGTTGGAGGTTATGAATTTTCACAGACACCCCTTGTCTAACCCAGCCTACCTGCACTCAAGCAGAAGTTCAACAGTGTCTGGAGACACAGAAGGAATTGAAAAATATACTACACATGTTGCTAGTTAGGTCATTGAAGCTTGTGGGAATTGCAGGCATGTCGAATTATATCTATTGTTAAGTGCACTGTTGTTTTAAAAAAAAAAAAAAGATAAACGAAGTTTAAAAAAAGCTACTGACTGCAAACCCATTAACATTGTACCATTGCGATATTATTTACAGTTATGGAGGATATAACTAGGGCTGCAATGAAGGGTACATTTTGACCTTCAAAGGTTCGGATCACATTACCAAAGGAAGGTTTGAACCTTCGATGGTACTCATTTGCATAATTTATTGGTGATGTCACCATAGCTACTTGTTTATATTTGATTGAAAATCCTATTATTTTACAGGTAATCCATATAAATTGAATAAAACATTCATATGCATTTTAAAAATACATTGAACAGTAAATCATGTTTTTATAATTTAAATAAAAATACATGTTGTTTATTTACATGTAATTGATGCTGCTTGCGATATATATAATATATATATATATATATATATATAATGAGTGAGCTTGCATTACACCAGGACCACCTGCAGCGGACAAAGCTTTATTTAACAGTCACCGTTCCAAGCAGGTTATCAGTTACATTTTACTACAAAAAATATTAATAATACAGTACTGATAATATGAACTTACACTTGTCAAGTGACCCCAGAGATTAGTTATGCCTCCTTGATACAAGTTGCCGGCACAGTTTGCATTAAAAATAAATAAAAATTGGCCGACTGGGCATTTAATAAAATAATCCCAAACAGCAGAGGGGTTTCGAGACATTTCTTTCAAAACCGCTTACACCTTACGATACAACGCTTTGCTGTTGAAACGGCGAATGAAGAAATTAAAGGTTTGCCTCTGGATGACACGAGCTGGAACGGGGAGGGGCGGACGGTGCTCAGTTTTTTTTAAATTAAAATTATTCGTGTTCGCGTATATTTTGTATATTTCAAACACATTCTACCATAGCACTTCTCTTAAACTGCCTAGTACACAAAGTATTCAGTACATAGTTTACTGAAGCAATACAGTCACTAGAGGTACAAGCCCACTGCTTTGGATAATATACAGAGCAGCAGTGTCGGTGTTTACTGAACCATGGTAATTTGGCTAGAATGGCAGGAGAAAAGTTGAGGTGACCTCCCATGTTATTTCTGAAAGTGTCACACCCTGTTTACTAACTAATTAGAAGCAAAAATACCAGTTAGAAAAATTCTAATTAGCATACAAATTGTTGATAGCAACAGGTTTGAAGTTGTGCATGGTATTTATTCAAATGACAATGAAAATAATGGTGTGTGTGGGGGGGGGGGGGGGGGGGTATGTTTTGGCTCCAGTAAAAAACCAACTGTATAAATATGTACTAGAATTTGAACTCAATTCAATTGTTTGACACAGTGTTGTAAGATTCATCAAGACTCATTGTTACAACATAACCTGCCAACTTTGTTAAAGCCAGAAAGAAGCTACAGAAAAATGTATATTATAACCAGGGCAGTAGCCAGCAATAAAAAATTACAGAGGCACTTGCCCATGCACTGCAGCTAAGCAACATGTACAAGAGTAAATAAATAATTATTAGTATGATTTTAACCTGGTGCCTCATAGTGACCTTGGTAACAATGTTTTGTTACAATTTTAATAACTATGTTTAACAACAACTGTAATGAATCATGTTTGCTACATTTTTTTATTCAGGTTTTGGGGATGTGTTTCTTTATTTTAGGAGGTTTTATTTATTTATTTATTTGTTAGTTTGTTATTCACATATTTGGATATATTTGAATAGACCGGCTTCTCACAAGGACCACACCTGTGAAGACGAACAAAAGACGGTGAGCCAATGCGCAACAAAAAACAGAAGGACAAACAAGGACAAAGAGAGAGATGGTTAGTAAGACAGGCTATGTGCAACCCTCTGCTCTGTGGTGAGGAAAAACCCCCTCTGTTAGGAGGAAATCTCTGGTGGTCCTGGCGGGACGGGTGACCCCACTTTAGGCATACTAGCTATTGATTGGTGAGCTGATGAGATGTCTGTAGGAAAAGAATGAATGTAGAAGTGGACTTATGCTGATGACCAGCTACCCATACTTTTTATAAGGTGATGACTAACATTGGATTTTGCTGCTGATGAAGCTGCACCGATCCTAAATGAGTGTGGGGTATAGCACTAGGGAGAGAAACCAGCTGTAGCATAGGAGGACCTGGTAGATAGAGAAAGGGCTGATGACATGTATTCTCTTGCAGATGAGAGTAGATTGGAGAGCGATGGGTCTATTTTGAATATGAGATGATGGAACGGAGGAACCTGAAGAGGATTGGAGCTGCTGAAGGGACCAGACGTCACGCCCTCAATTATCCTCAATAATTTGACAGTAAAACTGAGGGGAAGGAGCATGGCGGCGAGTAGCTGCTGTAGACTAAGAAGCTGAAGTGAGGTTGAATGAATTCAAAGCCAGCCTTGAATTCTTTGTCCGTCTCAACTTTGAGTAGAGACTCAGTGATTATGAGTTTGGAGGAAGCAGAACTAAGATTTTTTTGTATATGAATGACGACAGAGGGCGATTACGAAGGGGGCCAACCAAGGCTTTTAAAGTAGGGTGAGTATGTGACTGCGGGGAAGTGCAGAGAGTATGTGTGTCTGTGACTACGGGGTGGTGCAGAGAGTATGTGTGTCTGTGACCGTGGGGCGGTGCAGAGCTTATGTGGGTCTATGACCGCAGGCAGTGCGGGTGTCTCGTGTGTGTAACTTGGCTTTCTTTTATTACTTGCCTTTGGATCGACGGGAAGAGGGCGTGACGTCGGATGGCGGCTGCTGATTGGGAGCCTGAAGCAGATTCTGTAACCAGGTTGTACTCTGGAATACTGATGGATGCGGGCGGGTTGGAGCTGCCTGGGCTGGTGTGAGCAATGGAGCAGTTGAAACAGAGATGTAATGACAGAGGGGGAGGAGATTGGCACATGAAAGGCTGAAGGAGGAACTACAATGGTGCTGTTGCAATTCACTATGCCGTCTAAATGAATGTTTATTGTTGACAAGGCATTGCTGGTGCTGCTAAGTGAGCAGAGGCAGGATGCGAGTGAAAAAATTTGGCTTTGCTGGGGTAAAATTGAAATTATGAAAATATCTTTAGTTCAGTAGCAGTGAAAACTGGAAGTGTACAGGATGGGAAAGGCCAGTAAAAGAGCAGTGAGAAGCCTGTTTCCAAAAATTTAACTTGACAGAAACAACAACTCAGCTGTTTCCTAGTATTTGGAAGCAGTCTCAATTAGAACTGTACTTGAAAATGTTCTCTGTGCAGGATGGAAAGGTCTAGTAAAACAGCAGTGTGAAGCCTGTTTCCAAAAATTAAACTTGACAGAAACAACAACTCAGCCATTTCTTAGTATTTGCAAGCAGTCTAAATTAGAACTGTATCTGAAAATGTTCCTTTTCAGAAAAATAAAATTAAATGAGCTTGGAAAATAGCCTTGAAAATCTAGCCCTTAATGTTGCACAAATATCAAAATAGAAACCATATGTGGTGGCTGGACTTGATTTCTGACTACAGGCGTTTGCTGTGGACCATTGAGAGTGGCTAATTCCCAGTTGCATGTCGGAACGTCAGCTGTGGGGAGTGGAAGTGCTGAACCCGAATAGACTCCGGCCATAATTGGAGTGGCGAATACTGGCTTGAAGTAATGGAGAAGCAACCCGTTTTTCCAAAGTAGACAGTCCATCAGATAAATGAATACGTTGTTTTGAAGAGAATCAGGCAGGGAGGTTTCCTGCAACTTATGCAAAAAAACATAACACACAAAAAAGCAAAACGCAAGAGGAGGAACATAGATTGTGACGTGGCGTAAAGATATCATTGCTCTGAGGAAACGACCCCCTCTGCAGTTCCAGGTGGCTGCCGGTCCAATACAAGAAATCTAAGCCCAGGATGTAGGGGTCTTGGACTGCAGCCACCCACACCTCATGTGGTACCGTGCTGCCTTCAAGCTGTCACCTGAGCTGGAATGCTGACTTTTTGCTTTGTAATTCACAAAGCAAGCTGTTAAATCTCATATTTGATAAATCTATACATGGAATCATCATGGTTATTTTTTTCTTTCCTGCATGTCCTTCAACACACCCTGAAATCTTGTAAACCCAGTTTATGAAAGCTGAACAATATCAATAGTCGTGCATAGCCAAATTGGAATGTTGTCTGACACATTTAAATATACCATCTCATTTTTTTAAATGTATTAGGTAATTTGAATTTTGGAAGACCATTTCTCTCCCCGAAAGAAAAATGTGGGTAAACCCAAATTGCCAAATGGGTACTACCAAAATATACATATACAGGCACGTAAACTATATGTATACAATACAAAATAGTAGGGCACCACAACAAGAAATCATGTTACATACTTTATTTCAGCAACGTATAATTAAGCAACATTTGGGACTGAGGTATAAAGCCTGAGCCACAAAAAATGTAGTAATTCTCAACATTTATAGTAGACAGAGAAATCGTAGAAGCTGGTGGGAGATTAAAATTTGTGGGACAGGAACCCAATACTGGTGGGTTCTTGTGGAATGCTATGCTGGTCCAAGCTAGCCCCATATTTGGAACCAGGTCCAAACCGATCAAATTATCAAGTCAGGATGCTATTTTTTAAGATCAATGTGCAATTTTCCTGTTTTTCCCTTTTGCAGTCGAAGCACACCTCATATAGCAATGTCGTCTCGTCACTCCTGCTGGAATTGAGTGTCACTGCCTGCTCCTGCTCCATCCATAACTTTAATCTTACATATTGAGGTCAAACTGTGAGAATCTGTAGAAGTCAATTTCTCAATGATGTATCTCCTACTTGCATATGTACACTTTTAAAAGGCCCTAGAAACTAAAGAAAAATAGTTAAACCATGATATACAACACCTTCTGAAGTGTGCCTGTAAGGATCATAAATGCTGCATGTTTTTTTTTTCTCTTTAGTACATTTTGCGTGCCCACGGGCTGCCTGAAGACACATTATTGATGTTTTATTGTACATGACTAATACTTACTAGGGATTAAGAACTATATTGGAAATTAATTTAAAAGAGTAACCATCAGTGTCCATTGTTTCCACTGCTGTGACATATGCTTTCAGTGTTCAATGATCAATAGGAAGTAAATCTATAGTATCATTAATGCAAGTGCCTAGTACATTCATTGGTCAATCTACAAGCCAATTACCGGCAAGTTCCTGTCAACCTATAAGGTATATAAACATATCTTGCAAACTCAGTCCTGCCGTGCTTTCGATTTACCACCTCCTCCCCTACCACCACCACCACCACCACTTCAGTCCTAGCCTTTTCCGGAGGGGAAGGGGGGGGAGTATAGGATGCTCCTCTGCCTAATATTTTTTGTTCACTGGGATGAGCACGTCACATAGATTTATCATTTTTTTGCTTGTTTTTAGCAGACAGCACCAGGGTGCTCTGAAGGATGAGGCTGTGCTCCAACTATTTTTTACTCTACATATTTTTCTTAACCATTGGTTGGGTTCAATGTTTTTCAGAAATCTTTAAGGTTTTGTATTATAATAAACATGGTTATTTAAGGTAAGACTGCCCTGACTGAAAAATGGATAGCACCAGTAATGCTCAAGCCTGCAATACTTTATGTATGTATTTTATTGTATTCACGTGTGACCCACTCACCTCAGGTTCTTAATGAGAAAAGACAAAATAATCCCAACAGAAGGAAAATAAAGGAAATAGATCACCAGCTTAAGCAGCAGCAGCAGCTCTGGGGAATCTGCAGTTTCTTACTGGATTGACAGCCATTATAAACATATTGTGAGCCCATATATCATATCAGAGGGTTGGCTTGTCTTGTGCAGCCACTAACAGTCTGACTCCTTGCAAGTGAAAGCTACATAACCAGAGACATTTTGGATTTTGACAAGCAGCCTACCTTTTTTTTTTCTTCTTCTACAGAGAAATGTATATTATTTTGGCAAACAAGAAAGGAAAACTTGAAAGAAAGAAAGCTATAGCAATATTTACTTGGGGAACAATGTTAATGCTTAAAACATTTCCATATTCACAAGCAAGTTTTTCTGTGTCATGTTGTCTAATATTTCATCTCGAGATAGTGCTGTGTCACCAATACAGAAATCAACAGTGCAAGTATAAAAAAAAAAATAACATGCAAACTCAAAAATAACAAACAATAACTCTTTGTCTTGGCATGGATTTCCTCCTAAAATGCAAAGGGTTTACAATTACAGCAAGTAAGGATGATAACCTTGAGATGAAAGCAGAATAAAACAGACAAGCTTTCTGTCCCAGACAATTGCTTTTTTGGTTGTGGTCCAGGAGTTTTCTATCTTTGTTCAATTAAAGATCTTTGTAATTACACTCTAGCAACCACCAAGTGCAGCTTTAAGCATAGGGTGTGAATGTGGAGCTGAGAATTCTGTGTGAAAATGATATGCTATAACTGAAGATAATTGACAATACAAAGCAAAAATTAAAAAAAATAAAATAACTGCTTGGAAACAAAAAACATCTTGGGTAAACACTGAGGGGGTTGTTGATATGCTATCACATATTTTTAAGTTTCCATTTGCCTGTTTATGTGTTCTTATTTGGTCCTTCATAATTGTTTTTAAGAATGTTAGGCAGCTGCTTATACCATCAAGCACACCCTCTGTGTTAGCCAAAATGTACATGACAACTGAGATATGTGTTTTCACCATTGTTTCTAGGTGGAGATAATAGTACAGAAAAGGGTTTTTTGTTTGTTTGTTTGTTTTGTTTTTACACCAGCATGTTAAGGTTTAACCTGCCTGTGGATGTTTGTAGGAAAGACAATGGAAAACCATTGTCAGTATCACAATCCAAGTTTCTGTCTGTGGACTGCTTGGCTGTCAAGGCAATGTGAAAGTAAGTCAAGTATGACCAGAGCAGAAGTCCTAACAAGTCTGTCTCAATATATACAATATGGCAGTAAATCAGTGGCTTGAAACTTAACCAGCTGCTGTAAAGTCAACTAGCTTGACTTAAAAAATGCCAGGATGTAGATTTTTTTTTTTTTTCTGTTCACTAATCTTAAATATGGGTAGTCCTTTTATGAATTATATTTTTCTGTTTGTTATTCTGTTCTAAAACCATAAATTGTTTAAATAGAAATACAAGCAACTCTTGGAACTGAAGACATGGATAGTGGGCAAGGAGCTTGAATTTTTTTTTTTTTTATGTGATCCTCTTGAGCCACACAGGTGAGTAACATAGATCAGCTGGCTCTGTGGTTATCTGGTATAGTTATGAAATGTGCTCCACTGACAGTGATAGAAAATAAATGCTGGTATGCAGTGATGCTGCACAGAAGGAATCATGACACACAGCAACATTTCTTGGATGTGCAGGCAGTTAGATATATCTCATTCATCTGCTGTTTGAGACGTCCAAAGAGAGGTTCAGAACACAACAATTACGTGTTCTGAACCTAAACGGATCTAAACTCCATTGTTCTTTCAAATTGCTGAACTGAACTACTAAAATAAAGTAGTTTCCATCTTTTCTATTAACCAATGGAAAGCAATGATAATATCATTCATAAAATGTGAGGAAGACATTGGAAATCACTTGGACATTTACGATTCCACATTACATTCCACATTACAATAAATAATAATAATAATAATAATAATAATAATAATAATAATAATATGTGAACCCAGGCTCTTGTAAATGTATTTTACGGTAATCATTTTTTTTAAATCAATTGCAATTGCATTTTGGTGCATCCTTTAGAACTGTACTGACATCAGTGATGGGAATTAATTCACAAGCTCAATTGAGCTGTTGCCCATGCAAGCTTGGCACTGTCACTCACTTACAATTCCTTTATTAATTAACAGATTTAATTTAGACCCACATATTTAAAAAGATATAGGAAACAAACCATTCTCTTATAAATTATAACTGTAGGTACCAATTTAAGTGTCTATTATCTTGCATTGCAAGTATGCAGACATACATGTTCTAAAACCTTAGCATAATGTGTTTCCTCCATTTGCCTGGAAGATGCTGGGGATCTTGTATCACACCTATTTATGTCTTTAATATGTCTGTCCCATTGATCAGCATATAGCTTTTTGGAAACGTTTCAGCCGTAAACTGTTTTCCAGTTGTTGCCAGATCTGCTCAGTGAGATTTATATAAATCCATGTGGTGGGCTAACTCAATTCCAACACTTATCTGTTAGACCAGTGGTCCTCAAAGTAATTCTGGCACGGGCTTACTTGGCTGTTTGCAGACATGCTATATATATATATATATATATAATATATATGCTAATATTTTTAAATAGCATGTTTACACAGATAACCATGAATAAACTAAAATAAAAAAAGTGTAGATAGCGTCTCGTTTGTTTCAATTTGACAAATTTGTCAACACTACTCTGTTTTAAAGATTGCTCCTCTCCATTACAATTATTCAGAGAAAGTGGATTTGTAACTAAATATACTACGGTGTTTACCTTGTCTGGTGAAATAAAAAAATACAGAGCGGGAACATTAAATTCTAAATACTGAAATTATTTTCAATATATTTTAGTAGTATGGAAATTACTATTATAATATTTTTCTCAGTAAGAGTCGGAGAAATTCAGTGCTTACCTGGCATATTAACACCCCGCGCTCACGAATGATTGGACAGCTGTCAGATTTTTCACTTTCCATTTGGCTACTCACTCGCCTTCAATTTTCATGCAGAATACCGTGAACGGCTTCTGCTTGCTTATGATTGGACAGCTGTTTAAAACTTGGCAGATATTTGACTCTCCTATTGGTTAAACTCACTGTCAGCACCTGCACCTGAAACGGACACAGTTTATGCCCCACCCAGCTAAGTTATGATTGGGCTACCGCAGAGACAATGCAGATGTTCAGTTGGTTGATCGTATCACAAAATCCATTCAGGAAAAAAAAAATGTCACGTACGTACAAGCACATCATAAGTGAGCAGTACAGTCAGCCTGAATGCTGTGGCGCTTTTGTTGGAAAACGTGTTTAAAGCTTCTTTATTTTCTCATGCTACGGCCACCAGAAATGTGTTCACGACCCATAATTTAAGAACAGCTGCCACGGGCACGATGGCCTGGCTTCGCAGGCACGACTTTGAGGACCACTGTGCTAGACAGTAAAGCAGATTCTGTATGTGATAGCAAAAGGCTGACCAATAGCTTGCTTGCACTTGCTAACATATTGCATTTCAAGATATATTTTGTATACAAATAAAGAAAATGCACTCCAAAAAAAGTATGGTTAGTAGCCCTCCCTGCTTATTTTTGTCTTATCATCATAATAACGTACAGCGCAAAATATCTGGCTTGTCCACATATAAACTCTGGTAAAGTTCAAATGGCCTTGTATTGATACCACAGACTAGTCTATCAACACACTAGATTAGGTACATGACAGTTATAAAAATTTGTGGTCCACAAGAAATCTGCTATGATATTTGGATGGCAGCCCCGACCGCATAGGAATCAGAAGGATAAGAACTGCTTGATTACTGCAATGCTCTGCTTGCTGGTGTCTCTAAGAGGGCTCTCAATAGGCTACAATATGTTCAGTATTTGACTGCTCAGGTTTTAACAAAATCTAAATCCTGCAAACATATATCTCCTGTTTTGGCATCCTTGCATTGGCTGCCTGTCAAGTCTAGAATTCTGCTGATGACCTATAAGGCCCTAAACGGATTGGTTCCATGCTATTAAAAACATTTGTTAGTCTTTTAATTATTCCAAAAACAAGGCTACGTTCAATGGGTGACAGGGCATTTTGCCGAGAAGCACCAAGTTTGTGGAATGCTCTTCCTGGGGTGATCAAAGACTCAGAGACTGAATATTTTTAAATCACATTTTAAAACATACTTTTATACATTTGTAATTCCTAATGTTTTAATTGTAATGTCTATTATGTCTCTTTTATTGAATTGTACAGTGCTTTGTGATGTTTGTACATGAAAGGCACTATATAAAATAGATTATTATTATTATTATTATTATTATTATTATTATTATTATTATTATTATTATTATTAATACTATTATTATCATAGCCTGTCAGTTGCATCTGTGGTTCAGTAATAAGCTGTTTCTCCTACTACTGCTGCTGTCAAGATGCCAATCATCTAATTTCAATGTGGACCATTCTATCCACCAAACCCCAAAAGAACATAATTATTTGATTCCAGATTGATTCATAAATAATTTGGGAGGATGTGACATTCTGGATTCAGCTTCTTCCATAAATCAATTCAATTTTTAGGCAAAGCAACTTCGGTCCTGGAGTGCCGTTCCAATACAGGTTTGTGGCAATGTGGCAGTGTGATAGCCTGGCGATGTGTGGGTGAAATATTGGGTGACAAGGAGAGGGTTAAATTCCTTCCTGCAAAAACCTGTGGGAATGTGGCTGGAGCCAAAAATTGATGAAATGATTAAGGGTGATCATGGGTGTTAGTTTGGAATTAGTTTTGGAATTAATGTCAGTGTTGGTAAATGTGTGTAGTTGCTGTCCTGTTTATGTCCATGAGTTTTTGTGTAGACCTGTTTATTTTGTTAATGTGTTTTGTTTAGTGTTGACTGTACTTGTAAATAAAAGTGGATGATAGCGCTTCATTGCAACTTCTGAGTCTCCTTCCTGGTAGAAACAGCTTGCCAGTGACATTACGCTGTCACAGGTTTAAAAGATATAATTAAATGATTAAGTGATTTAGAATCTGCTCAGAAGGTTATTTTGCTCCATTAATCAAGATGATGGTTGTAACAAAGACCTGGGTTGGAAGTGCTATAGTTACCTACTTATGTTCTAAGGCAGTGGTGCGCAAACTTTTTATATGCCCCCCCCAACACAGAAAATAAAACATTAAAATTTATCTTTAAACATAGACTTCTAGTTATAAATGCCACACATCATAACACAAACAGTTTTAATTTACTCACCAATTTAATGTAAAGGATGGGCTTGCACTTGGGATGAGATACGGTCCATTCTTTTCTGAATTGTTGACACAGCAACTCGGAGAGCCCCTTCTACCTGCAGATGAGATTGCTGTTTTGTCTTGATAGCTGTCTGAGCAGAAAATGCTGACTCAGTATGTTAATGTGAAAGGCAAAAACATGTCCATTGCTTTTCTTGACAGATCAGGGTATTCTTTGTGAATTAGCTTCCAGAAGTTGTCATGAGGTTTTGACTTGAATTCTGCCTCAAGAGTTCTATCACTGGATAGTTCTATGAGCTTTTCTTGCGCTGCCATTGACAGATGGGAGGTTGTTGGTATGCTGGCTTTTAAGGGATTCCAGAAACAATTGTATTGTGTCGATTCTTGAAATTGATCTGTGAATTGACACTGAAGCTTTTTGAGATGAATAGAAATAACATCATGAATAAGACTGATTCAACTCATTTTCATCGAGGAATTCACTGAGACATGGAGACATTTCACAGTTTCCATTCTCAAACTTATTTTTCCACAGAAAATTAAGAAACATTTTGCAAAATACAGAAACATTGTCACTCAGCAGCAAAATATTGCTATTCTGACCTTGAAATGACAAGTTAAGGTTGTTGAGTTTATCAAACATATCAGCCAGGTAGCACAGTACTAGAAGCCACTTTTCATCGATAAAGTGCACTGTGACTGGGGTTGCAGTCAAACAAAAAAAATGTGAAGTTCGTCTTTCATCTGCACAATGCATTGGAGTACTTTCCTCGTGAGACAACCAGCGCACCTCTGTGTGGAGCAAGGGCTTGTCATACTTTGGTCCCATTTCACCACAAAGAATGGGAAACAGCCTGCTGTTCAATGTTCTTGCTTTCAAAAAGTTCACAACACTCATAGCATCTTGTAGCACCTTGTTTGCTTCAGGCTGCAACTTCTTTGAAGCTAGTGCTTCACTGTGTATGATTCAGTGCAAATGTTACACCTGGAGCAACAGCACCCACTTTGATCCTGAACTCTTATTCGTTTCTCATAAATGCAGCTGCCCCATCAGGGCATACACCAACAATCAAACACATTTAATCCAAACACTAGTCCAAACACAATTAATCCAAGAAAGATTGTTGGTGGTGAAAAACTCATTAGAAAGAGAGAATGTGGCTCTCCCTTCCAGTGCTTGGCAAAACAGACACTCTTCACACACTTCCTCTTTGTAACAGTATCGTATGAATACAAGAAGCTGGGCCAAATTTGCCACATCTGTGCTTTCATCAAGTTTTATGGTGAATTTTGAACTGTTCTGGATGTGCGTTATCAATTGCATTTAATGTCAGCAGAGATTACATCTATACACCTAGCAACAGTGTCGTTTGATAAAGTCATAGACTTCATACTTTTTTCCATGCATGATTTTGCACATTTTGATGGCAGCAGGAAGAACTAATCTTTCACCTATGATGTGTCTTCATGCTTTTGCCAATCAAATAAGGAGCTTCTAAAGAAGGTTTCAAGGCTTTTGATGGAAGAGTGACCTGCTTTTCCAGCAAGCTGATTTGCCCTTTCAATTGTTCCACTTGTTGTTGAAGAACTCGATTGTTTTACTGACATACTCTGGGTGTTTTGTTTGCACGTGCCTCATAAACTTCACAGGCCTCATGCTGCCATTAGCTTAAGTGTCTGAACAAATAACGCACTGTGGTTGTTCCTCATTATTTACAACTGCGTAAGTGAAACCAAATTTTAAATAATCCTCTTGGTACTTATGCACTTTAGTTTTTGGTTTGGAGTTCAGCTTACCAATGGAAGCAGTAGAAACAGAAACCAAGGAAGTGCTTGGTCCAGCTACAGGGTCATTAATATATTGTTCTTCATTATCACCCTCGTTTAACAATTTCTTCTGTTTGTTTGCTTGTGAACTGTCACTCCAAGAAAAATTACTATGGAATTGTTTTTTTACCGATAGTTGCCAACCACTTATCCATGTTTTTAACAAACAGTAATAAATGTACACAAAAATGTTCAAAACTGGAGACTCTTGAGACAATTGACAAATGTGAGCGAAGAGAAATCTTATGATATCTCAGCTGTCCAATCACCAATCACGTTGTTTTTTGCACTGGGATGTAGCCATGACTACGGACTTCATCCCCATGTCATTGGTTTATAAACTTTATATGATAATTAAAATAAGCGATTTACTTTAAATCTGGAAAAAAACACAGTGTTAAATATTAGTGTTTTTTTTTTTCTTTTTTTTTTTTTTACACGGAAGCTGCCATTTCAGCTTTGTTCACTGCAGTTTCACTGGCACTCACCATTTCAAACATCATTTCTCCGGTTCTACAAGTTCTAGAGTGATTGTCAACAGCTCATTTGAAAGGTAAGAACTTGGACCAATAAGCTGTAATTTATGTATTTATTTAAAATCTTGTATGCTTTAAGAAAAAAAAAAAAACTTTGTAATTTTTACAGATCTGCCCCTTTAGTCAGTCGCACCCCCCCTTATTGACTCTCTGCCCCTCGTCTCTCTGTGTGCACTACTGTTCTAAGGCACCATTGTATTACATATCATATCACCTGTTCAGACAAAGGACTCATACTCACACACTGCGGTTAGCGTGAAAATGGTATTAACATACTGCACTCTCTGTGGTTGTTTGTGGTACACATATGACTTTTATTACTGAAGTGAGTGCACTCCCTGTTTAAACAAACCACTGAACTCAGGCCATCATTACATAACATTCGTTAGGTTTGTGTGGCGGCAGCATGGAGGCTGTGTTTTTGCTTATGCCTTTGGAAGAAAGTACAGCACGTAAGAGATTGAGAGCTAAGCGCAACTAAGCTCTTTTCTGCAAAACCAGCAGAGATGCGGTTTAGCTTTTTCTGCACAGCTAAATACAGTGGCGATGATCTGCAGTACCATGACGGTAGATCGAAATACTTGGGCGATCTTCCCACAACAAGGCTGGTGGGAACAACTTGAGTGGTCTCGAAATGCCTGGATTAAAAATGTACACGTCTAAGGAGTCGTATATGTGTCTTTGTCATTTACTGAGACAATGTGATCACGTTTTTTTACATCTGATAAGGATCCTGGCAGCAGCATTCTGAACTAGCTGCAGTCGGTTAATGGTGCGTTCTGGGAGACCACCATAGAGAGAGCTGCAGTAGTCAAGTCGAGTCGTTTACTTTCCAAAATGCTCTGGCAGTTTTTTCTGTCACAATAGTAGTAACTCGACAGTACACTTAAGTTGTGCCTTCTTTCCTTTGCTGTCTGCCACAACAAAAACCTCATGGTCACGGGTACATTCTTCTGTAGTTTTTGTGCGTAGGCATTTTTTTTACATTTTGCCACAATTTGAAATTCTGTTTTAAATCCTCCGTATCTTAACTGTAATACAGCTTAAAATTCCGCGAACAAGCCTCCATTCAGGTTTAAAGTATTGTAACGTCCAGGCAGGGGTTTCTCATAGGTGGAGATGGGATGCAAACCCAGGACTGAATCATAGCACTGATACCGCTATACAAAAGAGCCGGCTCTTTTGCAAGAGCAGATATCAGGCTTATGTCTTGATATCTGATTGTGTCACCTACCAAGCCTGACCCCTACCCCCGTGCACACTACACTATTCAGAACGAATCAATGATAGATATACAAGTCAGGAAGGGTCGAGGACATTGCCCAGCTGCACTGTTTTTTATGTGTTAGGTTTTTGTTTTTTAAGTGGAAAAGTAGTGATGAAGTCAACGTGAATTGAGTTACCATTTCCAGTGTTCTCGCGCTGTTTATTCTACAATGAATTCATTTTTTTTTTTTGTATCAGTGGTGTTTTTTCAGTAAAAACCAAAAATTGGAAGTGCTAATTATATTATTATAGTCATTTATATGGTATGTATTATTGTGTATGTGTATAAATATATGTACTGTATTTAATGGATTGTGTTATAAAGCCTTTAGCATGCATACTCATTTACTGCAGATAACCATTTTAGCAAGCATAATCTGCCACACATTTTGGTAAAATTACAATTCTCTAAATATTGAATACAGTATTTACAGATACTAAGACAGTATGTGAGAAATGCTTTGTAGTCTGTATTTGTGACTTACATTGGTATACTTGGACTATTGCTAGTTTTAGCCTGTGACGCTACAAGATCAACACAGGGTTTTCTACTATTTTTATGCTAAGTGCAAGTTAAAATCCTTTTCTTTCTTTCCAGTCAAGTATTCCCATGAGAAGACAACTGGAACCACTAGTATGCAAAAGTTAAAAATAGCCACAACATAGGATAATACATACAGATTGTCTTAGCTCATTTATTTTGAAAAATGCCTTCCACACATTTTATTTCACCAACTGTTGTATGTTTATATTATGTGATATGATAGCCTTTTAGAACAGTTTAACAGCAACAATACATGAACTTTACAATTTCTCTTAACTGTCTGCCCCTAGCATACAGGTTTGTATTTTAATGTTATTTTTATTATATGCTTTCATAATACAGTACTATACTAACTGATACTCAAAAATGGTTGTTGTTAATCTATATAAAGAATTCTGGTTGAATTAGAAATTAAACTGCAACTACAGAAGAAAAGGACAGGTTCATGCCAGGCACATTTTGCAACCTCCTCAGTACCATTGAAATGGATATTTGGGTTTTCAGTATAAGCCATAAACTGTAAGTTTTAGTTGCTGGAACCTAAAATTCATTTAAATTGAATCTTTACAGACCCTCCTGGTGTGGTTTGTATTGTATTAAACAGTGTTTTTGTTAATCTTTGGAAACACTCAAGTATGACCAACTTATCCCTTTAACTCAGGGGTAGGCAACCTTGGCTATTCCAATCCATCCTTTGGGACTTTGTTCCAACCAGACCTTGCCCCCCAAAAAGTGAATGTATAAATTTTGTGACACATGGTTCAACTCACCTACGGCTAAGGTCAAGAAAATACAATTTATTGGCCTGAGTAGGATAATCAGGGGCAACTGAAAAGGGGTTTAAGCCCTTGTAAGAACAAAATAAACAGCTGAATTTGTACTTTTCTACCTACCAGTCCATATTTACATTTTACACTCTGCTGAACAATTTCATCCACCATTGAATAGCTATTTTAAGAAAACATAATTGAGAATGTAGTGAGTGACATTTAATTAACCTTTCTCCCCCAATTATTGACGTCCATAGTGTCACAAGGTGCCACTGTGGACAAGGTTAGAATCAAATGTTAATTACAGCTTATGAGCATTATAACATTTGAAATCAGGAATTATTCCAAAGGGGAAAACTATTTGTGTTTTCTCTGTGACAGAGACAGAGTTGATATCTGGTTTTGTATGTGTTTTTATTTATAAAGCATAGTGTTTCCAACACATATAGTAGTGCAACGACACTCTCAAAGTATATATATAGATATATATATATATATAATATATATATATATATATATATATCAAAAAGTATCAGGACCAAACAATAGACCAGCATACAACACATCCATCTTTTTACTATGCTGTGTTCCTCAATACAAGGACTATTGCACATAGCAGAATGTTATAAAACACATACAGGTTTAAACAAAATTAATAAGTGCAAATGAAAAGAAAGATAACTACAATGTGTTGCCAACTGACAGCCACACAAACCAACAGCTACACTTTTACAGTATATGTTCACATACATGCATTAGTGTGCTCTCATGCTCTACTAAGATAACCGGTCTCGTCAATTTTACAAGGTTTTGCTCACATTTGTGCCTCCCTAGACAGATGCTGTGAAAAAAGCAACACTCTGCAATCTGTTCAACTCTAAATGATGTCATGCAGCTGTACTGCTGAATATTCTTGATAATAAACATTATTACTTCCAGATACTACACTCTATGGGCTAATTGTGGAGCTTAAGTTACTTTCCTGTCTAAACGTTTTAGTTCTAACCACAGCATATTGTTGGCAATACATTTATATTCCACTAAAACAGTACTTAAAGGCTGAAGCAATCATGCCCAGGGAATGAGAAAGTTCAACTAAAACTAATAAGGAAATCACATCTGTAGTGTAACACTACTGACTGCAATTGGTTTTAAATAGAAGTGTTCAAATGGCAGATTAAACCAACTGAAAAGAAATCCACAAAACTATTTGTCTTGGAATGAGTTCTTTATTTTTAGTTATCCTGGATGATCTCTTGGTTTTATCTTAGTAACATATCTTTTTAAATGTAATTTTACCTTATTAGAATATATGCCATGTTTATTTGTTCCAAAGCCCTGGAAATATTTAAATGAGAAACCTGCTAAATGCAGGATGTTCACCTTAAAGCCTTACCAGAATAATAATAATAAAAAAAAACAGTAACCCAAGGAGTTAGGTAGTTCTCCCACATTTTGCTGAAACCATCTTTGCACATACCTTAAGGATGATCCATTCATTCGTGCATTGTATTCTTGAAATCGTACTGAAAATACAATATGTAGTTATCTGTATACATTCGTTGCTTTTAATAAAATCCTGATTTGTTTTTATGAATACAAACTTAATTAAGTTTGTATTCATAAAAACAAAGCAGATTAGAAAAAAAAAATCACACTTATTTGTGAAAAGGCACCAAAAAATGAGCACTGACTGAACTTCCCAGGATATTTCATTAAAGTTTATAAAGGAAATAAGTATCTGCCTTTTTCATACAGCAACTTTCTTCATGGATGGCTGTAGCCATCTTAGAATTTTTTGCTCCTCTGCCACGGAACAGTGAACATTCTTTCCTGTTTCCTACAGCAGCTACACAGATAGACTGGAGATCACAATCCCTACCTCTAAAAGCAACATTGATGAATCAGACAGGTCTGTGTCCTTTTTCACTTTTTATTAATTTATCTTAATATATAAAGAAAAAGGTTTGTCTGCCTGTCTGTTCCTTTATGCATTCAGACCCCGCAGGAGCCAGTGCAACCAAACTTTGCATGGCCTCCTCTTTCATCCAGGGGAAGGTTTGGCTCCAAAATGTTGAACCCCAGGGTACTTTATTTAGTAACCCCATTGCTGGATCACTACAGTAGCCATGCATCTTAAATTAAAGAAACCCACAAAACCCCCAAAAAACAAGAAAAAAAAACTAAAAAAAGGGAAAGGGGTCCGAGTGCATCGTGCAACATTCAAAAGCCATAAGGCTACCATTCCCCAATTTATTGAAATATTGAATTTCCCCAGGCAATGCCGGGTACATAGCTAGTTTTTACATATTTTGCAAAAGTGCATGAATGCATTTTTATTAAATGTAATTGAATGTAATTTGAATGTAATTTTTATACAGGGAAACCGCTGAAATGTAAAGGTAAATTCTGCTGTTAAAAATAACACAGCATGAGGCATGTTGCATGTGATAGCCTGACGAGTGAATAGAGGCCCAGAGACTGACTGCAGTTCAAAAAAAATAACAAGCTCACTAAAATTGATGCAGGCATCTCTGGTCACTGACGAATTACAGCATATCATACAGAGGTTCAATTAGATGGAGATCTGGACACTGTGCAGATGTGTGAGCACTAGTTTATGATCCTCGAACCACACAATAATTGAATACTATTGCCATCTTGAAACTCACCTCATCCATCAGTACAATGTACATAAATGCATGGGCATTGACTATACCCTCCAAATAGATAACTGGTACCAAACCATGTCAACAAAATCAGTACAAAGCCACAAACAGCTTAGACAGTTGCCTTTCTGTAGTTATTTCTAGCTTGCTTTTCTTGTTAAACAGTACTTTAAAATACCCAGAACATACAAACCATGGTATATAACCTAATATTACAGCCCAATAGACTGACAGGTTTGAAAGTTGTACACACATGAACCCTTTGGCTGTGGGAAAGGGTTATGGCAGTAGTATACTGGCATAGATTGTGCAATTTCGTGCTGTGTGGATGGGTATTTTAAATAATTTTTTAAACGTCTCTGAGACGGCTCAGTATGGGCATTTGTGTGTGAAAGGGGCTCTATTCTAGTAATGTGCAGATGGTTTGTAAGTCACAGTTACTAATCACAAATGTAGCGGACAAGTATCCCTTCAGGGTTCAAAATGTGTCAGATCATGTGGGATCTGTGGGAGAGGGATACGTTACCCAGTTCAATTTCAGAAAGTGTACAGAGCCTTTTCTTTTGCTATGAGAGCAGGTTTTTTTTTTTCAGCATGAGAAATAGATTACTTTTAAAATGTGAAATATACAAAGATGTTGGATAATTAAAGAATGAAAACTTTAGAAGGCGATAATATTGTGGATGTAGCAGCAGAAATCTTAATTTCACCGCCAGCAAAAAATAAAGTAAAACAAGAAACATATTAAATTATTCCTGCAGGAGCCACTCTCCACATCAAAGCAAAAACACTGACAGCTTTAAACACAGTGGCTTTGACAAACATACACAAAGACAGAACTAACACCATGAATGCTGGAAACATTATATAATTCCTATCGAAGAATTAGTGCAGAGGAGCCATCTTTGGGTATGATAGCGATTGCTTTCTACATTTGTACCACTATAGACTGTTGAAATGTTTGTTACCATTGCATGTAATTTGTGTCCGAAGCAGAAAATAACTGTAGAACTTAAACAATTGCATTTAGGTAGTCTATTAAAGTTAAACTTTATCAAGTCTTTTTTAAGCCAAACACATTTGAGCTCCAAAAAAAACCTAGAGGCTTAATAAAATGTTGTCTAACTAAAATAGTAGTTTTTAATCACTATTACTGTACACAAACTAATTTATGGTAAACATGATACTTACTGTTACAATACCAATTATAACACTGACTGAAATATACCTCGGACAACTTATGGCAAGCCAAATTATCATTTTGAGATATTTCAAATTAATTTATAGATATCGCTAAATATTTGAAGATAGCTCTAAATCATTTCCAGATATCTTCAAATATTTAGACATCTCAAAACGATTTAGATATATTTAAATGGAGCTTTAAATGAGATCTCTCAAATGCATTTTTAGATATATTTAAATAATTTTAAGATATCTCTAAATGTTTTTGAGATATCTTTAAATACTATTCAGATATCTTTAAATAACGTCCTGTACGTTTAAAGATATCTCTAAATCATTTGAAGATATCTTCAAATAACGTCCTGTACGTTTAAAGATATCTCTAAATCATTTGAAGATATATTCAAATGACTTCCTTTTCATTTGGAGATATCTCTAAATAGACCTGAAGTCCATTCAAAACAGAAAGCATTTTCACAGGAAGTTATTTCGAGATATCTTGAAATGGCTTCCTGTTCATTTGAAGATATCTTCAAATGATTTAGAGATATCTTTAAATAATATGTGGGTTTGGCTAGCACGGTGCGCCAAACTGTCATCTAGAGATATCTTAACATTAGGGTTTTAAAGATATCTGTAAATCATTTGAAGATATCTTCAGATAACTTCCTGTTCATTTAAAGATATTTCTAATTCATTTTAAGATATATTTATTTAATTTTTAGATATCTTTAAAACTTCACAATTAAAGATATCTGGAATTCAAGTTGAGATATCTCGAAATGTTTTACAGATATCTCTAAATATCTCAAGATATCTTAAAATGCAATTTGAGATACCTCTAAATGATAATTTGGCTTGCTATACAACTAAGTTACTGAAGACTAAATCTGCGCTTTCTAAACAGCTTTGACTTCTCCAGAAACAGATGGAGACAGTGCTGGGTATCTGGGGGAGTGGACTTGTGTTGTGGGCTTTTTGTATTTGTGCTTCTTGTTTTTGTTTTTGCTTTTCATGTTTTTTTTGTGTTTTCAGTTTTTTTTTTTAATTTGTATTTGTGTTTTTAAATTTGTATTTGTGTTTTTCAGTTTTTATTTGTGTTTTCGTATGTGTATTTGAGTTTTTCAATTTGTATTTCTATTTTTTAGATTTGTATTTGTGCTTTTTGATTTGTATTTGTCTTTTGCACTTCAGGGCCACCATACATCATAACCTTCGGTCATTAAAAAAAAAAAAAAATCACTGTTCTACTTGTAAATCATGTTATTGTACTGCTCTGTGTTGTGGTAGTAGAGGGTTTTGCAGTTTACTGCAGTTGTGCAATCTTTAAATCGCCAAGGATATTTTTCATTGTTTTAAATAGGTCATTATATAAGGTTCAGAAGCAAATTATTTAGGTAAAGATAAGCACAAAGTCATGTTTCAGACTGTAAAACTTAAAGACATCAGTTTTTTGACAATCCTGAGGCATTAGAACTCATAATGTCATTTTCCCACCATGAAGATTGGTTTTATTATGAGAACTCAATTCCAATCATTACATGGTGTGCTTCATCAGCCAGGCACACTGCTGTGAACATTGTGTTCTTCACAGCAGGAGACTTCCCTATCTTTGCAAACTATTCAAATTTAAATCATTTGTGTTTTTTTCTCTTTCTTAATGAAAAGTAGACCTCTTATTTTTCAAATGTAGTGCGTTCCTTTTTATTTTGTTTTTTACACACTCCATATGTGAAACTGGTATGGGAATTGTATAGGTGATTTGCCAAAGCCTTGACCGTATGCTTGTTAATTAGGCAAAGTATCAGCAGTTGTTCAAATTTTCAAGCACACTGGGACAGATTTATCAACGTCATTACATAAAAATTTTATTTGATAATTTTATTTGTTGAAGGGCAATAAAACTCAATAATACAAAAGTTGTACCAGACAACCCAGGATGTTAATTTGAGCCCAGAAAACTATTTTTTACTCATCTTGTAAGATTAGAAGTTTAATTTCCTTTAACTGAAAATAAAACATGTGGTAGCACTTCAGAATACAGGGCACACATGACCATGCAATTATATGATCATGTGATACTATGATCATGTGATACTATGACCATGTAATGCTACCATGTAATACTTAACAAAGAAGCTACAGAGCAAAGAAAACACAAAGCATTTTGATATAAATCAAAGCCTCACCAGACTTTTTTAAACCTTCAATTATACATATAGTGATGGTATTGAAAAACCCTGCTTGCCATTAATTACCTCAAATAACCAAAGAAGCAGTTTGTTTCCTTTAACTGTTGCTTGATTAAGTTTCCATTTTTCTTAAACTGGCCCTCATTAAGTAAAAACAGAGGCAACAGAATAAGGAATATTCTTCTATGTAGTTTTATTGGTCGATAAATGTTTGGGACTTTTGGACTACTCAAGTAACCATGCACTGGGACATTGCACAAATGAGTATCGTTTTAATTATAAAGGACCACAACAGCTTTGAGGTTTACATTTTACAGTGTTATAAAATCTTACCCAGAATTGTCTATGTCTGTACTATTGTAAACAACATAAAGGCTTTCTGTATTTATCCCTTCCTCACCAGTGTCAATAATGTTAGACAAAGGTGAAATTAACTTTTAGGAATGGACTGGTGGGGTCAATTGCAACGAACTTGCAGAGTTAGTACAGAGCTGTGTACTAAGTTACGTACCAGCTAGTACTATCTCGGGATCATCCCCAGCTGTGTACTAACTTAATACCAATTGCAATGAAAAAAGAAGCAGAACAAAGTTGGGGACTAGCTGATCTCCAGCTTTAGTATGGTATTAAGGATTGTGTTTTGTTTTGGTGTGCTTCCAAACAGGAACTGAAGAGGGCCGGGGCTCAGCATCTGAGTGATTGTTACAAATTATATTTTAAAAGTGGTTTTTCGTAAAGGTTGTTGTTGTTGTTGTTTTTTTTAAAGAAACCTAAACGTCTTAATTATTTTATTTATTTTGATTTCTTCATGTTTAAGTTTTAAATTTGAAGGGTATATTTACGCAAGTACTGTACTGCCCCTTGTGCTTTTTTTTTTTTTTTTTTTATCAAAATGAGAATATTTGTAATATTTTGCCGTTAGATCATTTTTTCGCTGTGGAAGTGATTTGATCAGTGTTGGAGTATCATTTTCCGTATTGTTATAATGTCACGAAACTCATTCCAACACTATAAGAATATATTGCAATGCCAGCAATGACATCCCTTATATACAAAAAATATATACAAGTAAATATGTCCTTTATATATAAAATATAGGTACATTGATTTGTGATTATGAATTGTTCAGTTACAAAATTTGTCAATACCTTTTGGGATTTTTCACATTTGTTCCACTTAGTACGGTACTATAAATTGTTAGTCTATAGAAAGGGTTAGACTAACTTAGTCTCGTACTTGATATACTCTAGGGGGCAGCAGCAGTAATTTTTGGGTTTGTTGCAATCGAGACCTTTTCTAGTACACAGCTGGGGACTAACTTCAGCCTCCAAGTTCGTTGCAATTGGTAATTAGCTTTAGTTTATTATGGAGCTGCGTACTAACCGCCAGTTAGTATGCTCCTTTCGGTTCATTGCAATTGACCCATTATTAGCATTATCAACGAAAAAAGCTTTATATACACAATCATCAATTAATGGCGGCACCTGACATCGTTACAATTTTGGTTCACCTTGTTGAAGAAGCAAAACATAGTGTAAGTGAAGTAAAAAATCTGTTTAAAAAGAACTGACATTCTGACATTTCATATGGCAAAAACAGTCAAGTTAGAATAACAACATCAACCAATAAAGCTGTGATATCTCAGAGACAAAGTTTTAAAAAGAAAGACATTTTTTGCCAATGTTGCTGGTATTTACTGTTGCAATAAACACAATGAGGCCAAGTTAGTGCAGTTTTTATCTCTTTTTTTGATATAACATCGTTAAATGGCTGAATCCTTTTATTTATTTATGAAAACATTTTTTGTATATGAAATGTTTTTGGTCAGATTAGGAATACATTGATAACTTCAATCACTCAATTTTAAAGCCTGTGGTACAATTTAAAAAGTCCATGTCCACAATGAACGTAATATAATGGTTAATGCCTTTACTATGACTTTGTTTCTCATAACTTAGTATTACAAACCCAGTATTGCATTTCTTCTAGTGGCACTCTGCAAGTCAGATATCAGCTGTAGAATTACATTAACACACTTTTTGCACCCTCTCACCTCCTTATGGTAAAGCACCCATCAAATTTTCATATCATTTCAGAAAGAAGACATCCACAAGACTTGAAATGAATGATCCTTAATTGGATTTGACAGCTGACCATGTCCATAATGAACATAATATAATTTGGCCCCCATGTACTAGCTATACTATGATCTAATGTGTATTGATTGATGATAGCTTATGCCAGCGGGCAGGACTCTGGGCCACCTTCCCCCAAAAGTACGAAGCCGCCTCTTATGCTGGCTGAACAACCTGAAAAGGAAAAAAAAAACGTAAATAAAAATGAAAACATATCTTGCCAGCAGGTAGTAGCACTATGGGCCACCTACCCCAAAAGGATGAGGCTGCCTAGCCTACCTTGTGATGCAAAATAATAGCACAGTTCCCGATTATGATAAGATATAGATAAAAAGGAGTCTTTGTAACTTATTGATGAAATCATTCGGGGTCTGATCACAGAGCTTGATAGCCGCCCCTATGCTGGCCAAACTATCTAAAAAGAAATGAATAATGCAAGTAAAATTTAGAACATATCTTGCCAGCAGGCAGGACGAGTGGCACTCAGGGCCACCTTCCCCTAAAACACAGACCCGCTTAGAATGAAAACCTTTGTTTTTGATCCGGGCCTGTCCACTGGCGTTCAACAGTCACCCCTTTTTTCTGTGCGAACCATCTACAAAGAAAACAAAAAAGCTAATAAAAATGAGAACATATCTTGCCAGTAGGCACGACAAGTGGACCGAGACCACTTCCCCCGGGACAGGCCCACCTCAACCTCCTTCACCTAGCATATACACACACTACCGGTCAAAAGTTTTAGAACACTCCCATTTTTCCAGTTTTTATTGAAATTTAAGCAGTTCAAGTCCAGTAAATAACCTGAAATGGTACAAAGGTAAGCGGTAAACTGCCAGAGGTTAAAAAAAAGAGTTTAGGTTGCCAAAAACTGAAAAATAATGTGCATTTCAGAGTTATACAAAAAGGCCTTTTTCAAGGAACAAGTAATGGGTTAACAACTTACAGCTGTTCTGCAACAATGGAAGTAAATTAAGCCTTGAAAGTTGATGATAACAATTCCTACAGGTGTCCCAACTTTTGTTGATTACTTACAAACCCTGTCTGTATAAAAGCAGTTTTGGAACAGACTGTGTTACTACACCTTCTTAAGCATTATTAGGACAGTATTGTACTGCAGGAAGTAGTATATTGCTATCATAATGGCGAGAAAAAGGCAATTAACAAAGGAAGACAGACAGACCATTATAACCCTTAAAAGTGTACGTCTTTAGAGAAATTGCAAAGAAAGCCAAGGTATCAGTGAGTACAGTTTCCTACACCATCAAAAGGCACTTGGAAACTGGAGGAAACTCTGACAGGAAGAGGTCTGGCAGACCCAAAGCCACAACAGAATCAGAAGACAAGTTTCTGAGAGTCAACAGCTTCCGTGATAGGCGGCTCACAGGACAACAGCTTCAAGCACAGCTTAACACTGGTCGAAGTAAGCAAGTCTCAGTTTCAACTGTGAAGAGAAGACTTCGAGCTGCAGGTTTGACAGGTTGAGTGGCAGTAAGAAAGCCATTGCTAAGATGGCAAAATAAGAAAAAGAGGCTTGCCTGGGCCATGAAGCACCACCAGTGGACTACTGAAGACTGGAAAAAGGTCTTATGGACCGATGAATCAAAATTTGAAATCTTCGGTTCATCACGCAGGGTTTTTGTAGTCGAGTAGGCGAAAGGATGGTTCCTCGGTGTGTGACACCAACTGTCAAACATGGAGGAGGAAGCGTGATGGTCTGGGGCTCTTTTGTTGGATCCATAGTCACGACTTGCACAGAGTGAGTGCCACCCTGAACCAAAACAGCTACCACAGCATTTTGCAGCGCCATGCAATACCCCCTGTTATACGTCTAGTTGGTCAGGGGTTCATCCTACAGCAAGATAATGACCCAAAACATACCTCAGAACTACCTTAGAAGAAAAGAACAAGACATTAGGCTTCAAGTCATGGAATGGCCAGCACAGTCTTCAGACTTAAACCCCGTCGAGCTGGTTTGGGATGAACTGGACAGAAGGGTGAAAACAAAGCAACCTACAAGTGCAACACATTTGTGGGAACTTCTGCAATAGTGTTGGGAAGAACTTTCCGAACAATATTTGATTTCCATTGTAGAAAGAATGCCACGAGTGTGTTCTGCTGTTATTTCTGCAAAAGGTGGCTACTTTGAGTCAAAAATTTTGATTAAATTTTGTTAAACAAAACTATTCCATGATTTCTTTTTTATCTCCAATTGTTTATTTGTTCTATGCTTTAATTTCAGAGTACATTGAGACATTAAACTGCGTAAATTTCAATAAAAACTGGAAAAATGGAGGTGTTGTAAAACTTTTGACCGGTAGTGTGTGTATATGCTAGGTGAAGGAGGAAAAAGAATTCCAGTTAAGCGAAAGTGAAATTGCAATCCTGATAAGTAGCGCCGTATGGTAGGGAGGGACATCCATGAAGACCACCGAACCATCTTTTTGATGACATGTGCAGGAATGTCGGTTGAGCAGCTATGGTTGCACCTCCAATAAATACAGAAATACAGAAAACACCCCTTGAACTACAGCAGTACCTTAAAAGGTATCTAGAGGGAGCAGAAAAGGGTAAATACAATTAGTACAATATCTTACGTGATTTAAATGTACGGAATACTTGACCTGAGGTTGAAGTTTAAGTCTATATGAACTGCAACACGATACCACGATAGGTAGCTAGAAGCAGAAAGGCAATTAATATACAATATTTTATGTGCTTTAAAATGTATGGAATACGTGAGCTGAGATGGAAGACTAAGGTCTTTGATGTGGAGGTCCGATGTTGGATCAAGGAACTGGTTTCAGTGGTGATTACCAGGCCAAGAACCCATAGCAACAGAGACAAATGTCGTTCTTAGAAATCCTTGAATGGGGAGATGCATCCGGAGTGCAGAGTGTTGACAGACTCCAGGACTCCAGGACTCCTTTGTGATGGGTGGTTTGGAAGATGAAGGTTGGAGCAGATCTTGAATGTACCCCAGTGACATTTATATCCCAGGTAGTAGTTAAAGGAAAGATTAATTGTAAGTAGCAAAGTTATGTCATGATTAGTCATTGTAGGGGGACATGATTGCATTAATTAGCAAAAGCCATCTATTCTATGGTAGAATTTAGTCAACGTGACCAAGCATAATTGAGTGTGATTAATGAAGTGATATTGTAATCTGATCGGTATACCATATAAAAAAAGATACCAATTGTACTGATTGAAGCAAAGTAGAATTTTACAATAAGATTTTCAGTATGCAACCCGAAAAAGTATGATTAAATCTGGAATCCGATACCAATTGCCGTTAATTATTGACACAGTAGATAGATTATCCTGGATCTAGCACATGCTTCAAGGGGAATGAAATTAAGGCTGCTACTACATCCATGTGTAAAGCATACTGCAAATTGGAATGGATTTTCTATTGGATCCATTATGGTTCATTGATCTGGAGGATTGTAGAATGTCCAGTTTAAATTAGAGGCAACACATTAGAGAAAGCAAGCATAAAAGATTCAAAGTGACCCACAGCTTTTCTAACACATGTAGAAATGTCTCTTTGGAACTTAAACTGATGTACCACAGAGTATAAGATCCTACTTGAAACATTTTGAACCCAGTCTCGTCGTAATATTTATTTTTTGTAATTCCCTTCTGCTAAGTTCATACAAGCCTGTAGCTTTCCTGCGATGAATAGGAGAAAATGAAGCTGAGATGTTATGAATACTGTAGATGTTGGAATTTTGAAACAAGTAGTATTTCTACTGCAGTATTCAGTGGTGAACGAGATACGAAAAATAATGCAGTGCTTTTTTTTTTTCAGGCATCTGGAATGAGAGTACACGTCACTGCAATAGCTGCATGTTATTTTCTTGATGGTATGGTTTGACGTTAACTTTGCTGTTTCGATAATATAACATCTGATCTGATCAGGGATGAGGCAACAATCCAGTTGACATTTAGGAAAGAAGGTGTCTGAAACGAGAATGAGGTTCACTGCAATAGCTGGATGATGACTAAATGCACTGTTTGTTTGCTTGATGGTATTGTTTGATGTTACTTTGCTGTTCTGACTAATATTACTCCTGATCTGAGGTGGTAGGGTGTTCGATTATGTATGTGACTAGCGGGTGATTCCCCTTTCGGAAAAACAGCATAATTTCCAATAAAATATTCTGCTACAAGCCTGTGGAAACCCAGTCAGCCTCATTTAATTTAAAGTTACATTTGCCAGATTCTTTAATTTCACCTAATGTACAGTGATGGAGGAATGATTTAGGGTTAACAATTAGATTGTGTCTAACACTGACCCAACCTTTCAGTAACCTTCACTTGTTAGCCATAAAGAAAGCAAAGCCCAACATGATATGGATCATTCACTCTGAAGCTCTGCAATGCATTTATTGCAAACAAAACTATCAGAGCATAGGAACTGCTGAATTGTTTTTCATTACAGTGGCTCAATATTATAGTGGTAATGATCATCTGTGACTTTCCATATAGAACATTCCTAATGTGTAGCACTGACAAGACTTTCAGCCAAGCTCTTACATTACAACTCAGCTCAGAAATAAATGTAATTTATTTCCTAATTTCAGTGCAAAATGATAAGTTACGGATATAACCCCGGTTCCCTGATAGAGAAGACGACCAACAACAATACTTTTGAGATATGCCTCCGGGGAGTGATGTCCTCGGTCCCGCCTACCGAGGGATTAAGTAGTCAAGTAGTAAAGTAGTGGGGGTAGGCCAACTTTAGTTTATACAGTCGAAACTGTGCCCACAATCCAGTGGGGCAGTCGCAGCTTCGATATGGCTTGATCCAGGGTCCTTTTACCATGACAGACAAAGAGCTGGTCAGATTGATGCAGCGCTCTCGTCCTATCCACATAGCATCTCAATGCCCGAACAGAGGAAATTCAATTTACGATCCTCTTCCAAATATAAAGGAGGGGGGTGGAAAGCCTATAGTTCCACTGACTGATTCAGGTGGAAAGTCGTAACCACCTTAGGCAGGAAAGCAGGGTTTGTGTGTAACGACACGCTGTTTCCATCATCCCAAACACACATATAGGAACGCTGCACTGAGAGTCATAGAGAGATATTTCAACTCTGGAATGTATAGGCTCAAACGGGGCCTTAGTGAAAGCCTCCAATACCACATCTAAACTCCACTCAGGAGGACATAGACGCCAAGCGCCCTTTAGAAAACGGTTCGCCAAATATGAGTACCCTGGGATCAATGGGGACATGGCATGCAGATGTAGCTGCTAGGTACACTATCAGTGTAGAGGGGAGCCTGCCTGTCTCCAGCAGATCTGGCACAAACTGTAAAATAGTTGCTATAGGGCCTCTGGTCATACACCATTTTTGAAAATACCTCCACTTGTAGGTATACAGTGCCCTTGTGAAGTAGGCCAGCAAATCAGACTGAGTCTCCATGGCATTCAATGTGGATCCTGTGTTAGAAACAGCTGAGTGTGTGTGTGTGTGTGTGTGTGTGTATGTATTTACAATCCCACTTTAGTGTGACTAATTTGAATTATTCTCCAAGGTAGCCCCAAATGTGTCAAGCTGTAGGCTCACTCATACATTGCAGACTACACATGCTGAATACGTGTGCTATATTAAAGAGACGGGTTGTTTAAAAAAATAATTCCAAAACGGTAAACAGTACATCAGTGCAATTTTAGAAACTAATGGGCGAGTCATATGCATTAAAGGAGAAAGGAAAAAGGCTTTTTTTTTATCATCAGATATGTTAAAATTAAAAGGTAAGCAGTGCAGTTTCACTTTACGTTAACTCTGCCTGTTCCCTGTGGAGGGCTATGTCTGTTGATCGCTCATTTTCAGTCAATGTAAGCCACCTCCACCTTTCGCTACTGAACAAAAGATACACCTGGACTGCTGGGTCTTTTTATATGAAGGTGGTCACGTGTAGTCGCAGACATTGTCGTGCACATGAAATTAACGCTCACAATACATGCAGTGTGCACGGTATGGTATGTAAATTAGCCCAATACTGTGTACATAAATTAATGCGATGTCTGTTTGTAAACGGGTCTGTAAATTTAAGATTTATCGCTGACGTTAGGCTCACTACTTGATGTGAATGCTAACTCCAAATATAGTGACCTTTCGTAAATGAGACCCATTGTGCTTAAACCCCTTTTCATAATACCAGTTAATTTTGTCCCAAAATACAAACAACTTATTTTTAACTGGAAATAGTTTAACCACTATCCCCTTGTTGGAGGACAGTGAATGACTTAAAGTGAATCACTAAATTCCCTGCATTTTATTTTTTGAAATTAAGTCCCGTCCCATCCCGTCCTGACATTTGTTTATAAGTGCATTTCTATCACAAGCATTTCTATAAATCACAAAGTCAGTGCTCACTAAAGGGTGTTCATCAATTCAAATTTCCGGTTTATATAATTTAGGTAAGGCATGAAAACAGCTGTATTTCAAATACCTGTATGTATGTAGAATCCTTATATACAACCAACAAATTGACCACCATTATTGATTAGCATTGAAACATAACAGATGACTGGAATAACTATAAATATGTTCAGAATAATTAATTGTTTGTTACTTTTACTAGGGCAGTCAATTTCAGGTTTAAAGACAGACTGTAATGGAAATGGAAAACTAATTTAAAAGTTGTTAGTTACTGGCTCTCTTATATATATATATATATATATATATATATATATATATATATATATATATATATATATATATATATATATATATATATATACTTTGAGAGTGTAACTACTATATATGTTGGAAACACTATGCTTTATAAATAAAAACACATATGAAATCAGATATCAACTCTATCTCTGTCACAGAGAAACCACAGTTAGCTCATTATTTTCATTATTTGCTAGTTAGCTCATTATTTTACCTTGTGTCAAAACAACAAACTTGCCTTCTGTTCTTTCACTCAAGAAGGAAAAGTATCAGCTTAAAACCAGCAGGAGTGTGTTATCTTCCAAGCGGCATTCACATTGCAGTGTACCAGGTTGTTCTGATGACGAGGCGAGAGATAGAACCTTGAGTTAAAGTGTTTTGTATGAATTAAACCTGTGAAATTGGACGCTCTGCACTGCCTTTGGGGTTTGATGTTTCATATACTGCTTCTATGTCTATTGGTCAGCTGTCCCACAGTAATGTGAGGTCAACCTGAAGTGGCACAGGGGGTTGTAAAGGACTGAGGCAAATATTCAAGACTACTGGTTAAAAGCTATATTACATCTGTCCAAAAATATTTCAAAGCTACAAAAACGGCTACATTAGCATAAAGTTCCCAGCCATCAGCCATATAAAGATGTGATATCTACAAAATGATAAAAGTTATATACAACAAAGGATCAGCCCTGTAATGTAGTGTTTTTATGTGCATTCCTTTATGGGATTTATACTATGAGACATGTTGCACCTTGCCTCGTTTAACCTCAGCCCCTCAAAAAGTTTGTCTTTCCTTTTCTCATTAATGTCATGCATGGTACCCCCACAGACGTTGCAATTGTCTTCTTTCTTCATCTGTACAGCAACGCAAGGAAAAGCAGGTTACGTGTTAAGAAACTGTAATGAATAAACAAAGTACCACCATCTTTTAGAATATGCACAATTGGGGTGAATGCTCCATTACCGTAGCTACAAAAGCTTAAATAAAGGCTTCAGTACACAGGAGATAAGAGATTTATTGCCCTGTTGCATAAAAGTAATAAACACAATGATAAATAAAAAAATAAAAAAGATTCAGGTTGTTATTTTCCAAACCCAATTTGGCCTATATTTCGGAAACTCCTCTAAAGCTGACTGGCCAAACATGTTGCTCAACTCAATAAAGCACCAATAATATTGATATAAATATATATATGCCTGCTAGTGCTAAAAATATAGAGTTTCATTATTTATGTCACATGGACCATCAGTTATCTGGGATATAACATAAACAGTACATTTGTAATCTTTATTAAAATATGTTGCTGATAATTTCATTCCTGATTGTATTCTAACAGAACTGCACATCAGGAAACACTTAAAGCCTGGCACACAATAATTAGCTTTTCTCTCTAAATCTGAAGCCAAAAGAAATCAGCAGCATCACATAACTTAGTACAATAAAATTGCTGTGTGAAATGTAAGACAACATTCTAATCATGTTACTTTCTTTGGAGGGATATCTTGCAACAGCTTTTTTTTTTTTTTTTTGCAACTTGAAACTTTTTTAGGATCATCTGAAAAGAAAACAAAAGAGTCTCTTTAGAGCTTTGACAGAGCCCTATAATACCCTTTTCATCAACACAACTGAGCTGCCTCTTTTGTAATTGTCACCACACCAACAACTACTGTTGTTGCCTGTATGACTCATGTCAATTCTTTTCTCTGTTGCAGACCACATTTTATTTTTCTTCTGACTTGAAAACTGTCCCAATTTGATAGATTGTCTCGAAGATTATAATTTTTAGAGTTTAAGGCATTTTAGAGATCTTTGTTTCAGAATTTTTTTTTTTTTTTTTTTTTTTCACAAACATCAATATTAAAACAATTAGGATTATCAGTCTGTCTCTTGCTTAGAAAATGTATGATATAGTAGGATCAATAAATGGGTTGTCGTAGTTAAGATTAAGATTCTTTGTGCAGCCACTTCAATTTTTGATTTGTGTAGCCCCCAAACCCCAGTATTCCCAGAAGCATCATTTGGTTTTCAAGTATCACTGGTTGGTTGTAATTTGGAAAAACAAATGCACTCTTCTTAGATTTTAAAAGAGTTAAAAGGTTCTCTTTGGCCCATGCGAGCAACAAGTATGAACAAATATTCATAATTTTATTTAAATATTTAAAAGAAAAAAAATAGTAACTAGCATAAGGCATTTTTGGGTTGCTATTTAAGTAGCTTTTGTGTTTATTGGATTTGTCTGGTTTATTGTATTTATATTATGTCTTAGTTTAGGGAAAAAATAAAGTGCAGCTATTTTACTGTTACTGATTTCAATGCATAGCAATATATTAGCCATGCTGTAAGAAGATAATATTTTGATCTTAACAAAGGTAGGGTATTTTTTTTATGTCAGCTCACTGAGGCCATCAGGGAAAAAAAAATCTTTGTTATGTCGAAGGTTTTTTTGTTGTTGTTGCTTTTGTTGTTGTGAGATGTGGTGTCTGGTGTATTGTGTACAGTACATGCATTCTGTTGAAAAGAAAAGAAATGTAGTCCTGGAGAACAGGGCTTTTTTTTATCTTAACAAACTTAAGATATATTTCAACTTTGTTTAAAAAATAGCTTATTTTTGTGCTGTGATGTTTTCAAATTCACTCTTCCTTTCCTTGTTTTAGTTAAACCAAAAAAATCTTTACTTTTAGAAAAAAATGCAAACCTTTGCAGGGAGTTTTTTTTTTTTTTTTCCTCAAGTTCCTTGTTAGCTTATTTGAGATCCGATGTAAGATTTCATGTTGTACTAGTAAGGGTATACGTTGTACTATACGTGCCTCTACTATAACTAATAACTCTGCTTTGAATTTACTTTGAACACACAAACTAGTGACCTGTTTTGTTGAAAAGCAGTAGCTTTTAAGAAGATAGATATTTTTTGTCAATGATATTTTATTTTTTAATTTTTTCTTTAAATGAGTTATGTGTTCTGTTTTAAAGGGCAACACATTTAATTTTTCCAAGTCATTTTTTTGATTATCACTTTCCAAAGTATGTTTTTGGTAAATATGTGTTTTTTTTCGAGGTTGCCGATTCAATAAGCAGCCATTATCCTAATATTTAAAACCTCATCCTTAATAATAAAGTTAAGAGTGCCTTGAAAGAGTCGGTTTATGAATTTAAGAACAGCGGTATTAATAGCTGTTTAGATCATTAAACTAGGCTAAAAAAACATTCTTCTGATAAAATCTTTGGGCCTTGTCTCTTTCAGTCTATTCCATTGCAAAACCTTGTTCCAACCAGGTCCAAAATTATTATCCCATTCTGGGTATGAAATCCACTGTGAAGGCAATCATATCAACTGTGAAGTATGTCACACCTCCCATTTTCCATACATCTGGCGAACTGCTTATCCATTTGAATATGTTATTGAGACTATCAGAATCTGGAGATATAGGAGGTGTCTGTTCGTACATTGGGTCCATCTGCATGTCACACTTACATAAATTGCATATATCTGGAAAATCACAATTGTGTTTAAACATTTAATTGGCAATTCTTATTCCATACTATTCTGTGCATACTGTTGATATGTCATGGTCATCAGATTTTTCATCATACTGATTATAGTGTAGCTGTGCTTGAGGCTTTTAGAGAAAACACAAACACTCTAAACGTATAAATGTATTTTTATACAACAATAAATAGATCCCGCTAAACTAGGCCCCGCTTTCACACTTGGCTCTCCGAGTGCATTCTCTAAAAATTGGAACTGGAATGAGCTTCACTAAGTTTAGTAAGCTGTACATAAAACATGAACAGGAGTAAACTACATCACTGCACTGGCAGCTCTGATTTTGAATTTATAGGGGATGTATGTTACTGGTATACCGCTTTAACTGATTTAGTGTAACACCTTTTGAACAATGAGAAACTCCATGGAACTGAAATGATTTCTAAAAATCTATTTCACCCTCTGTTTTTTTTTCACAACTTGCATTAAAAAGTTATTTTTTTTTACTTTGAGTTGTTAAGTTCAGGGTGTGGAATAGTACCATGATCTTGGCAGAAAGTAAAAGCAAGCCACAGGGAAAAAAATATGCAGCTCGAGCAATAAAAGCCAGAATGGTTCTTAAGGGGGCTGTGTGTGTGTGCGTGTTTTGTCTGTGTCAGAGACTATAACAACAGACAATGAGTAAAATATCCAAGTGGCACAGCTGGTTCCCAAAGACACTTGCTGAGCCCTGTCTTTCTTTGTGAATCCAACCATTTATTTCAGATTTTTTTTCTTTTTTTGTGGCTGGCCAGTTACTTATTTTTCCTCCTTGAAAACTTTTACAAGTTTGGATTTCAGCCTTTAATAATATAACTCAAAGAGAGTGTATTTCTGTGGTCATGGTGGAGAACATGACACAACTAGAAAAGCTTTGCAGTGTCCTGTAATTATACCATATTTCATCAGCTGGGACATTTAAAAAAATGATATGAGTCACTGCCAAAATAAACCTAATTATGATCGCTCTTTATCTCCAATGTTCCCTGAGAACAAAATGCCTTGCTTTAGTAGAAAGCCAATTTTTAAATATGAGGTCTTGCTCACCTAGGTAACATAAAAGGTTTGGCCCCTTTGCTTGTCTAAATACCTTTCATTTTATATATATATATATATATATATATATATATATATATATATATATATATATATATATATATCAAATTCAGATATTTACAATATTATTGTGTCTTTCCAATTTATTCTAACAGTCCAACATGAATATTATTGGTAGTAATTGGACCTTTTTTAATGACAATAATAAGATCTTTTGTGTTTTAAATTAACTCTAATCCCATTAAGTTTCTTTAGAGTATGTTTGTCTTCAAAACTGTAACAAACTGCTGGACTTTTGCCAGTGTTACAGCACCTGTATCCCTTGATTGGAACTGGGATTATTCTTGTATCTGGGGTTCTAATTATGTTTATTTACAATAATTTATGTTTGTATTAAGTATTTTGTACATAAGTCTCCTACTAAGTAGTTTTGGAATGGGATAGCAGGACTAGTGTTTTCTTGATCTTTTTAGAAAATCTTTGTTTTAAGGTTTTTTTTTTTTATATATATATATATATATATATATATATATATATATATATATATATATATTATATATATATATATATATACACACACACACACACAAATCATAAAAATCTTATAAAAGTCACTACAAAATTATGCTGTGCTGGATAATAGCCCCAGAACTTTATGTAAAGTAAAGTCTGTTTGTACTCACGTTATTGAGATATTTCTGTAGATATACATTGATATACCAAAAAATGTTGGACATATTACTGTTAAAGAAATCTGCCCTTACCTTTCCAAAAACATCAACATCACTGGCATCACTAGCCACACAATAAAATTATCTATTTTTATTTTGTGTAAACATTTATAGGTCCACTGATTATAATAATGTCTTCTTATATTAACTTTAAATGCATCCAATTGGCTATACAGAAGTAAATGAAAAAGATCCCCCCCCCCCCCCCCCCCCAGTTAATGATTTATATACTGTTTTTAATGTTCACTTTATTGAAATATTTCCTGTCATAGTATAATGTCTCTTTATAAATGTTTCAATGAAAACAATTTCACAAGACATACATAATTTCCTCTCAAACTCTTTGATAGACACGGTAAACTTTTGTCTAGACAAGAAAAATATTAGATTAACATTTAATTGAATACACATTTTGATTAATAGCATCTCCATTAACATCAGTAGTTTTCTACTCTTAGTGCCATTTAAAACTTAAAATACATTTCAAATTGTACTTGTACATTCTCTCCTTTGACCATTTCAGTCTGTCAGGGTTTTTACTTTATACCATATGTTAAAACCCTTCATGAGAAATACAACCTATAAACAAGCCAAAATTGAAAAATTGTAAAAAACAGCATACAGTATATTCTAGAAGTGTTCCTGAGTCCAAGCACAAACACGTATTCATAAAGAGAATATTCATTTTGTGAGAGTACAAGCAATACATGAGTGATTTTTACTATTACTCTTTATTCTGAGAAAAAATATGTTTAAAAAATGCATTGAATCAGCTCCTAGTTCCAGTAGAGCAGAGATGACTGTTAGTTTCATGTTAGAGATAGAGAGCCAATCCAGGATGGAAGGAAGAGGGTCATTCTTTGTTTTGTGGGTGAGGAGGTCAGGCAGACAGAGAGCTCGACTCAGAATCAAACTCTTTCTGAGATATATTACTTTCACATTGAAAAAGGGGATTGCTTAACAACTTTTTTAAGATAATATAATTTATTAAAATATACTTAAACAAATAAAAGTTGATTTTCGGTAACTTGGCCTTTTTCAAGTCTAGTCGTTCAGTTTGTGCATGTGCTCGATCCTGCAAATAATTGTATTTTAAAAAAGACTAGCGGATAATTTGTGCTTGAATTTAGACTTTTTTTGTGTTTTTTGGGGATCTCAAATTTGATAGTAGAATGTTGCTGCTTACAAATGTTTCAAACTCCTTCAATTAATCAATTTTGCCCATCCTGATGAAAAATACATCATCTATATATCGGACCCATGATTTAATCATTTGTAAATAAGGATTATTACTATACATATAATCCATTTAAAATTTGCCCATAAATAAGTGGCATAGTTCGGAGCCATAATTGTACCCATCACAGTCCCATATATTTGTAAATAAAAAGTGTTTTCAAATCTAAAATAATTCCTATGAAGCACCAGAAGTCAATTCCCGTAGATAAGATATCATAAGATTATCTATATAATTTTCCAAATTTAAAAAGTATTCTATGGCTGCCAGGCCATCACTGTGTGGGATGTTCATGTTCATGATAAATCCATAGTTACTAGAATATCTGTAGGATTCAAATCATCTAACGCTTGGACCTTGTTTATAAAATCTGATGTATCTCTAATATAAGAGGTCAGTTTTTGTACTAAAGGTTTTCTAAAATAGTTTACAAATTGAGACACAGGTTCAGACAAAGAGCCAATTCCCGACGCCATTGGTCTACCAGGAGGATTATGAACATCTTAGGCAGAGTGGAAAAAGTAGTTCGTAGGGGATGTAGTTGTGTTAAAAATCCAAAGGTATCTTTATTTATCCATTCATTATTAAAACATTTTTTTAACACTTCTGTAATTTCAATCTGAAATGTTAAAATTGGGTCTGATTTTAAGGTGACTATACCTGATTGTCTGACATTGTCTCATGACCTTGTGTAAGGAATGTTGTAATAGTTTTTGTGTTAGAACTGATTATTCTTTTATAATATGTTATTTTCTGTTACAAATTGAACAAAGAAGCTGGGAGTGGTATTTTGTTTTTGTTTTTTTAGTGCTGGGCTGTAAGGAAATTTGATAGTCTATATTCATGTTGTTAGAATATCATGAATGTATGGTACTTTCAGTGGAGAGATATTGAGCACATAGTTTAGATGGGGTATTTTGGAATGCAGGGTATGTCTCAATAAATTGCAGATTGACTAAAGGGAGATCAAGACCATTTATGGGCATTTGTGAATGCGGTCCTTGGTTCTGCTCTCTGCTTGGTTGCATGGGGGGGGATGGGAGAATCTCAGAGATAACAAGATGCAAAGGAATATTTGTGAGGCTTGGAAAGTTGCCATGTATACAGGTGAGGAGGGGTCTTAAATGATGTAATTATAGGGGCGTGTTCTATGTTATTCAAAAGTGATTGCAGCCATTTTCTGTTGAACAGATTTCATCCGCTGTGACCCAGAGCATTTGTCTCTGCTTTCTTCAAATAGTTTTATTCTTGTACTACAGCAATAAACATATTTTTGACTTCACTAATATTGTTTTTCAGTTCTCTAGCAATTATTCCTTACACCTCACTACAATATTTTTCTCTAATTTGTATAACTATAGCTCCTCCCTTATCAGCTTGTTTAATGATTACATTTTTGTCATCCACCAATTCATGTAGGGCCTTATTCTCATCTACTGATAAGTTTAGATAAACTTTCGTTTTAGTTGTGGGGGAGCATAATGGCATAACCTAACCTACAGAATGTGTCTACAGAGGAATAAGTACAAGTAGGAATAAAAGTGCTGTGCTTTTTAAAAACTCTTAAATAAATAAAATGTATGCATATCGCAATATGGAGGGAGTGGCTGACAATATGCGTGATCCTGGTGTATTCAAAAGTATGCGCCAAGCACAAAACCAGGTTTGTGACGTGCAGAATGGATTGTAAAAGGACTGCGTTAACTCTGCGCACACCAAGATTCCAGCACTGACTACAAACAGGCAACAATGGGAAAGATGGGTAGCATGCAGCGTGTCTCTCGACATGTGGATGTGAATGATGCAAGGCACATCCAGCAACAGCAACCCCAACATAGGCGAAGATATGCTGAAAGGGTGCACCAGCCTCGGTACACATATGAGGAGCTCAACAATGAGCAAATTGTGTCCAGGTATCATCTCAACTCATCTAAACCACATGCTACATGATGACCTGGCCAGAACAAACCTGCGCAGTCATGCCTTGCCTGAGCAAGTGTCTGTCTGTATGTGTATCCTGGCTACCGGGACCTTCCAGAAGGAAGCAGGTGATACAGTGGGGATCATCCAGTCAGCCACGTCCCGCCACCTCGACCGGTTCATAATCACGTTGCTGCAACGTGCTGAGGAACATATTAAATTCCCAGTACCAGAACAAACAGTGAGGAGATAATGCAGGGTTTTTATGAGGTCGCACACCTGCAGCGTATGGTAGGTGCACTTGACTGCACCCATATTGCTATCTAGGTATCTGTTTCAGTTGTCTTGTTCTATCAGGATTCCAGTTATATTCATAATAGTGGGAAATTTGAATAGCTATTCCATGCCATGTAAACAGGGTATTCCGAATTAGTAAGTCCGTATTCTGGATATCAGTACTCTGAAAACATGTTACTGAATACCCACTTAGTATTAGGATACTATCGGAATATTAGCCCTTCTAGACACCTTATTCAGAACACCATTTTTTTTCTAGACACACGAGTCATCGTTTTATAATCTATAATATATAAGATGACGGCTTGTGTGCCCAACAAAGCCTTTGCAAAAACTGTGCACAAATATATTAGTACTTGTATGACCCCAAACTGGTTGCCGACTAAACACAAAAGTAGTCAACTATTTAAAACAATTACAACTTTCAGTCATGAAATCATGCAGTTTACTCTTAAAATGCAATAAAGATATCTGGGTCTGCAGCTTTAGTTTGGGCTGGAACTCATTCCATGACTATGGGGCATAGTAAGCAAAGGATCCTTTACCAGCCTCAGTATGCACATTTGGGATTTTAAAATGCAAAAAAGAATGAGATCTGAAGCTATGGTTACTATGGGAAGCTATAAGGTATTTATTTAAATAAGTATATTTATATAATTTACATTGAATAGCCTTATATACCAGATTATACCAGTGCTTCAACCTGCCTAAAGCCAAAGAAGTCCAGCCTACCAAATCGTATAATATACAATGATGAGTATTGAATCTTGTATTGTACCGCAATACTGCATGATATAGCGAGTCCAGTTTACCTAAAGTTGATGGTGATGCAAACATATATACTGCATCACCACAGTCAATTTGCAGCAAAAACATACAAGCAATAAGCCTCTTTTTTTTTTGTTTCCATAACATATATAACATGTTCATATCATAGTGACGTTTATAGCGTATTCCCATGCCCAACAGACGAGTGTGGAATAAGAACATAAGAACATAAGAACATAAGAAAGTTTACAAACAAGAGGAGGCCATTCGGCCCATCTTGCTCGTTTGGTTGTTAGTAGCCTATTGATCCCAAAATCTCATCAAGCAGCTTCTTGAAGGATCCCAGGGTGTCAGCTTCAACAACATTACTGGGGAGTTGATTCCAGACCCTCACAATTCTCTGTGTAAAAAGGTGCCTCCTATTTTCTGTTCTGAATGCCCCTTTGTCTAAACTCCATTTGTGACCCCTGGTCCTTGTTTCTTTTTTCAGGCTGAAAAAGTCCCTTGGGTCGACACTGTCAATACCTTTTAGAATTTTGAATGCTTGAATTAGGTCGCCACGTAGTCTTCTTTGTTCAAGACTGAACAGATTCAATTCTTTTAGCCTGTCTGCATATGACATGCCTTTTAAGCCGGAATAATTCTGGTCGCTCCTCTTTGCACTCTTTCTACAGCAGCAATATCTTTTTTATAGCGAGGTGACCAGAACTGCACACAATATTCAAGATGAGGTCTTACTAGTGCATTGTACAGTTTTAACATTCTTCCCTTGATTTAAATTCAACACTTTTCACAATGTATCCAAGCATCTTGTTAGCCTTTTTTATAGCTTCCCCACATTGTCTAGATGAAGACATTTCTGAGTCAACATAAACTCCTAGGTCTTTTTCATAGATTCCTTCTCCAATTCAGTATCTCCCATATGATATTTATAATGTACATTTTTATTTCCTGTGTGCAGTACCTTACACTTTTCTCTATTAAATGTCATTTGTTAACCACTCCCTAATCCATGCACATGCGTTTCCTTGAATCCCAACTGCGTTCAGTTTGAGAATTAATCTTTTGTGCGGGACTTTGTCAAAAGCTTTCTGGAAATCTAAATAAACCATGTCATATGCTTTGCAATTATCCATTATCAATGTTGCATCCTCAAAAAAATCAAGCAAGTTAGTTAGACACGATCTCCCTTTCCTAAAACCATGTTGACTGTCTCCCAGGACCCTGTTACCATATAGGTAATTTTCCATTTTGGATCTTCTTATAGTTTCCATAAGTTTGCATATAATAGAAGTCAGGCTTACTGGTCTGTAGTTACCTGGTTCAGTTTTGTTTCCCTTTTTGTGGATCGGTATTACGTTTGCAATTTTCCAGTCTGTCGGTACCACCCCTGTGTCAAGAGACTGCTGCATGATCTTGGTTAGCGGTTTGTAAATTACTTCTTTCATTTCTTTGAGTACTACTGGGAGGATCTCATCCGGCCCAGGGGATTTGTTTATTTTAAGAGCTCCTAGTCCCTTTAACACTTCTGCCTCAGTTATGCTAAAGTTATTTAAAACTGGATAGGAACTGGATGACATGTGGGGCATGTTGTCAGTATCTTCCTTTGTAAAAACTTGTGAAAAGTAATCATTTAATATATTTGCTATTTTTTTTTCTTCATCTACGATTTTGCCATTTGTATCTCTTAAACATTTAATCTCCTCTTTGAATGTTCACTTGCTGTTGTAATATTGGAAAAAACATTTTGGAATTGGTTTTAGCTCCCTTAGCAATGTTCATTTCTATTTCTCTCTTGGCCTTTCTAACTTCCTTTTTGACTTGCGTTTGCAGTTCTGTGTACTCTTTCTGCGTACTTTCTTTTTGGTCCTTTTTTAATGCTCTGTAAAGTGCCTTTTTTCGCTGAATATTTTTTTTAATTGATCTATTAAACCATTTTGGCAATTTAGTTTTACATTTAGATTTGTCTACTTTAGGGATATAATTGTTTTGCGCCTCTAGTACTACATTTTTGAAGAACAACCATCCTTCTTCTGTGGGTGTTTTCTCTATTTTACTCCAATCTACTTCTGTTAGTCTCTGTTTCATACCTTCATAGTTTGCTTTTCTAAAATTGTAAACCTTAGCTTTAGTCATTACTTTTGGGGTTTTAAAAAACACTTCAAATGAGACCATGTTGTGGTCTGAGTTTGCCAGTGGTTCTCTGACCTCTGTTTTAGTTATTCTGTCTTCGTTATTTGAAAAGACTAAATCAAGGCATGCCTCCCCTCTAGTCGGTGCCTTGACAAATTGTGTTAGGAAGCAGTCATTTGTCATTTCCACCATTTCTATTTCATCCTTCGCGCTACCCACCGGGTTTTCCCATTTTATATGGGGGAAGTTGAAATCTCCCATTAGTATGGCTTCTCCTTTGCTACACGCATTTCTAATGTCATTGTATAACAGATTATTGTGCTCACCGTCTGAATCTGGCGGTCTATAGCATGATCCTATTATTATGCCCTTTGAATTTTTGTCCGTTATTCTGACCCATATTGATTTGGTTTTATTTTCTTTGTCCAGGTTTAACACCTGGGCTTCAAGACTGTTTCTTATGTATAGCGCTACCCCTCCTCCTCTTCTGTCCTGCCTGTCTTTCCTATACAGTGTATACCCACAAATATTATATTCGCCCCCATCACTCTCAGACAACCACGTTTCTGTAACACCTATCACATCATAGTTACCTGTTAGTGCAGTAGCTTCAAGTTCTAGAATTTTGTTTCTGATGCTTCTAGCATTTAGATAAATACATTTAATGGTTGTCGTACCTGAGTTGTTGTTCTTGTTTTGATGCGGTCTCCCTTCTGTTTTTTTGTTGATTTCTCCCCCCTTCCTTTCTAGTTTAAATGCTTCTGAACCTGCTCGAGGATCTTTTCTCCGAGTAGACTGGTTCCCTTGTTATTTAAATGCAGTCCATCCCGTCTATACAGATAATCCTCGTTGTAGAATGTGGTCCAATGATCAAGATAGGTGAAGCCTTCCCGTGTGCACCAGTCTTCAGCCATGCTTTTTGATTAATTGTTTCCAGCTGTCCATATGGTCCTTTGCAAGGTGCCGGTAGTATACAAGAAAATACCACAGTTTTGGTTTTCTCTTTTAATTTCCTTCCTAGCTCTCTGAATTTGTTTTGCAGGGATTTTGGTCTGTCTCTTCCAATGTTGTTTGTACTGATGTGGACGACTACTACCGGGTCGTCTCCTGTTCGTTCTAGGAGCCTGTCCACATTCTCAGTGATGTGCTTGACCGAGGCTCCCGGAAGGCAGCACACTGTTGTAGTAAGGGGGTCCAAACTGCAAATTGAACTTGCTGTGTTTCTCAATATGGAGTCCCCAACAATCATGACCTCCCTTCTTTTTGCTGTCTGGTCACCACTGTCAATGGGATCCTGGATGTTGTTCCTTTCATTCTCTTGTTGTTGGTTCTGCTCATCAAAATTCTGAAGTGACTCAAATCTGTTGGTTGTTTTGATTTCTGGTGGTTGTGTTTGACGAAGTTTCTTTTTTTCCCTGCTTCTGCCTACCTGAACCCAGCTGTTCTGGCCTTCTATCTCCCTGGTGGCTTTCAGTCTGTTAGGGGTGATGCAGACCTCCATGAATTGTGGGTGTGCCAGTTCCTCAAGATCCTGTTGCTGTCTCACTTCTTCCAGCTCCATTTCTAGCATACTTACTAGTTTATGCAAATCCTGGATCGCGCGGCACTTTACGCACACTTGTTTTAGCTCTGCTGGGTTTTCTCGGATTTCCCACATCAAGCAGGTGTCACAGATTAAGACCTTGAAGACCATGTTGAGGGTTTTTTTTTTAAGTTTAGTTTCTTCTGCAGCCGTCAGCCTGCTTTCAAACTGCTTCTAAACTGCTCTGTACTTTTCCACGCCTGTACTTCTCCCACTCGCTGTCGCTTCCACTCGCTGTCGTTGGGAATCATGCACTCACCTCTGTCCAGTGCACTGACTTCCTTCTGTTCCTTTAATACGGTCCTATTAACATATGGTAATGCATCGGTAATTAGAAACATGTGATGCAAGTGTATTCTAGGTGGACATTCAATATGCATATAGCACAATCAAATTTGAATTGGATGAAAGCCCTAATTTGTCTAAATATATCAATATCTGCGTGATAATTGCAATGCACTAGTTCCAGTAACTGCGCACCGCTAGTTCCAATAACTGTGCACCGTGGCTCAAATAGTGTCGGAGTAACAGTCCACTCTGGAGTTGGGTACAATAGTACAGAACCCCCCCCCATCCACACAAACCTGTTTTGATATGATGGACAGCGGTATTGTGTTTTATCACTGTATTGTTCTTCACTACTCCACAGGCATATCGGCATCCAACATGTACCATCAAAGTGTGGTAATGAAGATTGAGAGAAGGATGAAGAGGGGAGGGGGGTCCTGCCTGTTATCTTTGCTGTGTGTTGCCACACATCTGTAAATTAATTGTATAAATACGTCATACACCCATCTTGTGGCCCATTGCTTTATTTGGCTATTCCATAGGTTGTTGTGCATTACGGGTGAGGGGTGGACAGCTGCAGTTGACATTTTCCTAAAATCAGACCAGTGATACAATCAACCAATCAAAGACCAGTATTTTCTCTGCAGCAGTCCTATCATATGTTAGCTGAGGCAGAACAAACAGTTCTGTTAACTGTAATTTCTGACTGTTTTTATGCAGCTGTCCAGTCTGCTGAATGTCGGTGTTGCTAATTGTATAGAGACTGTCCATTTATTGAGAAATCATAGTAGGCTACAATTAACATTTTAGGAGCGTATTTAGAATTCATTATTATTCTTACAAAAAAAAATGGCATAACGAAAAAAATCCATTCCAGAGACATTCAAAACTTTACAAACTGGGCTTAATCATGATGTTCAAATGGGTGAGTAGAATAAATAATATAATGCATTTCTGTGTATTGTGTATAGGAAAATGACTGAAAGATGTGTACTTTGCAGGTGAATGACCTCGTTATATTTACAAATCATAGTGTGCTACCACAGTAGACTTTGTCACGGCAAGACTTATATAAAAAAAAAAAAATCATTCAGAAAAAAAAAAAACAGTATCCAAAACCTTTTTTATTTTACTTCAAAAACATACAGCTATGTCGGATCAGCTGACTTTTAAAGAAACCTATATAGTATTTCCTCGTGATACAATACTGTCTGTATTCAATAAAACAGTGGCGTTATCAGTTCATCAATTTGAAAACTCGGGCCTAGCTATGGAGCCAATTGTGTATTTGAATGGTCCGTATGTATGTGAGCACGATATATTGTGTGGTCTCGTCTGCTGTCATATCGGTACATACTGTGGCGACACCAATGACAGCAGCTTGTCGCATTACTAATGCTGACTGTCCATCATTCTGCATTCTCGCTTGGCTGTTGTGTGCAGTTGCTATATTGGTACGCACAGACGGTTTTGCGAGGCACAAACAGATTTGCGAATGCTCAAAAAACTGCTATATTCCAATGTCTCGCAACTGCTTTGTGCCGTTTTGGATTATCTCTCATGTTGTGCCAAAGCACTATTTTTTTGTGAGGCACAAATTTAGTGAGGGGATTGCGCGAAGATGGAAGATTGGGCCCATAGGGTACATACATTTGTTTTATAAACCAAAGTCATTTATTTAGCTAATAATTCTGCTTTTAATTTATATTGCACACACAAGCTAGAGTCTGTTTTGCAGTAGCTTTTAAGATGACATATTTTTTATAGAAAAAAATATCTTCCAGGAGTTGTATGCATCGTTTAATGGGCCAGGTACTTTTTCATAGGAAATACAGTGAATACCACTTTCCAAAGTGTTTTTGAAAACGTGTGTCTGTGCATTTTTGAGGTTACAGATTCAATATGCAGATATTAGCCTAATATTAAAACATATATATATACACACACACACACACACACACAAGCACCTCTCGATCACAATACTTAAAATCCCCAAATAGCACTCAAATAATAAATGATATGCAGACTTGCTGTCTTCTCTGATCAATGTCATCGTACTTAGCTGATCTCATCATACTTTACTATGTACTGTACAAAAGCACTCCCCTTCCCCCGTCACAATAATTCCAAAATAACCAGTAAATAAGTAATACAAAATAAATACATCTTGCAGATTTGCAATCTGCTCTAAATGGTCTCCACTTCACTAAGCACATTAATCACCATTCCATCACATATAATTTGATAATAAATCAATTCTTGCAACTAGAATTAAAATGACACATGACTTAAAATGACTTCAACCGATAAAAAACATTGTTATCCCTTCATCAGCGGCAAGAAGTGCAAATGCACCCCAGCGTGTTTAAAATGAACATATATGATAACTTTGTGATTAAACTTTAATTGCTTACTTTTATTTTGATACCAAGAACTTCCTTGTCCGACTCAGAAAACAGGAGTAATCTTTCTTCAATGTGCACATGGTAAATTTGTTGGGTGCATTTGCACCCCTTTACACCAGAAGATTACAAAAAATATAAAATTTTCACATACCATAATCACAACTCCAGGTTACTGGTAGAATACATTCTTGGCAGTTGTGAGAGAGCTGAGGGAGATGTAGAAACGATGTACCACTTCTAAAATTATTGATTTATCCACAAATACGTATTTGTTTAGCCTATAGTCATTTTCATTAAATTGTGTGTCTGTATGTGTATAATCTGTCTTTCGTCCTTGCCACAGCCCAGCAACCTCTTTAGAATTTGCAATAATCTCTTAATTATTATGGATTGAGGTTCCCTGACATTACTAAACCCATCTGCTCTGCACAGCACTGTGGATCAACTGATCCTTTTGGAGAGCTGTACCACTAGATCTGATTGTCTTACTATGGCTATGGTGTTATCCAGGGCTTCTACACATGCTGGTCCTTGGTTCAGTTATTTGGAAATTAAACATGGGTTTTCACTGATATGCAAAAGACACCAGGTTGTATCTGCCACAGTGCAATCTCAATTTTGAATTGCCTCACCCATTATGTCCATATTTACAAACTGTTAATGTTACATAACTAAAACACAACTTATACTATGTTCCCACTTTATTCTAAATTAGATTCACTACTGTTCCCTTTCACACCTGAGAACAATCTGTGAGTTATTTCATTACTCGTATTTAGTATATGGAAGGAAAGGAAATTGTATGTGACAGTATATTTTGTATGTAGGAGCGTCTAAAATAACCTCCTGGTTTAATTATTTAAAGATTAAGAGCATAAATGTTTTGTATTTTTGTTGGACAAAAGAATAATAAATATTTTTTGTGTTAATATGACCCTTATTTGTTATGCATCTCAACTTTGAAGTTCCGTTCCACATAAAGGTTGTTCATATAATAGTCTTTGGCGGCGAAATTGTAAACGTTCTTTTTTCATATGTAACTTCCATGTGATGTATAAACCTGTCATGTTTTGATACCATAAGGAATTGTAAATGAACACTAATCAACAATACTGAGGCTCATTATTTAGCAACCTGCCATATTAACATATATTCCGTAAGCTGGAAGACAGCCAGTGTCGGGACACATGGTGCTTTTCATAAAGGAATGGAATTTCACTGTCAATTTTATGGCTTGCATTGCTGAAGTAAAATTTGTACCCCCAATTATACAAAAAAAAAACCCAAAAAACCTTTAATATTTCATATATTTACCAACTTCCAGGTGAGTGTCGATACTGTACATGATACCAAAATTATCAAAAAATACAAGAGCTCTTGGAAAGGTCTTATCAGCCAAGAAACATTCTGAAGACTACCATTACAGCAAATTAGTGTAAATTATTAGGTTACTGTGTAAGCCCAGCTTAAATGGTGTGTGTGGTTTTGGTGTTGGGTTAAATATTGGTTGATTCACCTTGAATGTAAGTTTGGCAGGGATGGGGTTAAATCTATCCCTGCCGACAACCACGTGGGGATGTGGCCATTCCCTAATTAGATAATTGAGTTTGTGTTTGTGAACTATGTTTGTACTGAGATTTTGAACTGTTTAGTGAAGGCAAAGGCCCAGCCTGAACAGCATTGTTTATGTTCAGGTTTGAACAGATATGAACAGATAATAGTTTAAACATCAAACATAAGTAAATGAAACTAGCATTGAAATTACGTTTATGAACACTGTATATTAAATGAAGGATTTATGAGGTATATTATTTGGGGAAATAATCACATAAAGATGAATTCCACATAGAGTGCAAGTGAAGCTAAACAGTGGTATATTTAAAATCTTTGTCAATGATTCACAATTAATTTTACTGAGTAATTAAAAGAAATCTAAGTGCAGTAATGGAATTCAATAGAACGATAAAGACTCCCTGTGGTTTACTGAAGACCTCTGATTTATTAGACTTTTAATTATTCCTTAGAATCTTTTATTTAAAAAAAAAAAAAAAGACCAAAATCTTTTTATGCTGGGATCTCTTACTTGCATACAGTATCATCTACTTTTAAGCAGAAAGTTGTTTTTTCAATTGGTATATAGTAGGATACTTTTTATATTAATTATTATCTCTTTTTACACTGTATTAATTTCTCAGGAAACCAAAGTCCTAGTCTGCTGGATCAAAGCCCTAGACTATTATGCCTTAAAGCCTCATGATCTTCAAAGCTGGGTAACTTTATTTAACGTTATTGAGTATCTTTTCCCCAATGAGAATAGAACATGATTAAGTTAATTAAATGTAATATGCACATTTATTTAAACACAAGAAACCGAGAAAATAATCTTAATTGAAATATCAAAGTTACAAGTGAACAAAAATGTCTCACTGTATGCTTTTTAAACTTCATGTACCAATCTCTTACATTGTTTATAGTTTCCCACCAAGGGACTGTGGCAAAGTGGTAATTAGTCAAGCAGGTGTACAGTAGGAGGTGCTGGTGCATTAATCCCAAGAAACAAACAGACAACAAAGTACAGATGAAATGGTTTGTTTTTAATGGTTTTATAATCCAATGGTCTCATGACCAGTCAGTAAACAATAATGAGCTTGCAACACCCATCAGTGTGTATTGCACAGTAGTGAAATTGTGTTGTGTGACAAAACTGCACATTTTAGAGTGGCCTTTTATTGTCCCCAGCACAAGGTGCCCCTGTGTAATGATCACGCTGTTTAATCAGCTTCTTGATATGCCACACCTGTCAGGTGAATGGCAAAGGAGAAATGCTCCTTTAATACTAACAGGGATGTAAACAAATTTGTGCCCAAAATTTGAGAGAAATAAGCTTTACGTGCGTATGGAAAAATTTCTGGGATATTTTATTTCAGCTCATGAAACATGGGACCAACACTTTACGTGTTGTGTTTATATTTTTGTTTAGTGTAAGTCGTGCCGTGACAAAGTCTACTGTGGTAGCACACTCTCTTATTTGTAAATGTAATGAGGTCATTCACCGGCAAAGTAAACATCAATCAAGCATTTTTATATACACAATACACAGAAATGCGTTGTTATTCATTCTACTCACCCATTTGAACATCATGATTAAGCCCAGTTTGTAAGGTTTTGAGTGTCGCCATTTTTTTGATAATAATAATAATAATTAATTCTAAATATTAAAATGTTAATTGTAGCCTACTATGATTTCTCAATAAATGAACTGTCTCTGTATAATTAGCAACATCGACATTCAGCAGACTGGCCAGAAATTACAGTTACCAGAACTGTTTGTCCCGCCTCAGCTAACTTATGATTGGACTGCTGCAGAGAAAATACAGGCCTTTAATTGGTTGATCATATCACCGGTCTGACTTTAGGAAAACATTAGCATGCCTTTCACAGCAAGAGTCTGTGTTTGGCTCTCCAAACTGCAGCTGCCCACCCCATAATGCCAGCAACCTATGGAATAGCCAAATAAAGCAATGGGCCACAAAATGGGTGTATGACGTATTTATACAATTAGTTTACAGATGTGTGGCAACACACAACAAAGATAACAGGCAGGACCCCCATTCCCTCTTCATCCTTCTCTCAATCTTCATTTCCATACTTTGATGGTACATGCTGGATGCCGATATGCCTGTGGAGCAGTGAAGAACACATATAACTGTATATGTAAACACACTACCGTTGTCCATCATATCAATACAGTGATAAAACACATAACTGATCCGCACATCGCAATTATTGCGCAGATATTGGAATATTCAGATGAATAAGGGCTTTCATCCAATTCAAATTTGATTGCGCTATGTGCATATTGAATGTCCACCTAGAATGTTTCTAATTACCGATGCATTACCATATGCTAATAGGACCGTATTAAAGGAACAGAAGGAAGGCAGTACGTTGGACAGAGGTGAGTGCATGTTTCCACACTCATCTGTTGGGCTTGGGAATACGCTATAAACGTCACTATGATATGAACATGTTATATATGTTATGGAAACAAAAAAAGAGGCTTATTGCTTGTATGTTTTTGCCGCAAATTGACTGGTGATGCAGTATATAGGTGTGCATCACCATGAACTGTAGTTAAACTGGACTCGCTATATCATGCAGCATTGAGGTACAATACAAATACAAGATTCAATACTCATCATTGTATATTATACGATTTGGTAGGCTGGACTTCTTTGGCTTTATGCAGGTTGAAGCATTGGTATAATCTGGTATATAAGGTTATTCAATGTAAATTATATGAATATACTTATTTAAATAAATACCTTATAGCTTCCCATAGTAACCATAGCTTCAGATCTCATTCTTTTTTGCATTTTAAAATCCCAAATGTGCGTACTGAGGCTGGTAAAGGATCCTCTGCTTATTATGCCCCATGATCCTGGAATGAGTTCCAGTCTAAACTAAAACTGCAGACCCAGATATCTTTATTGCAATTTAAGAGTAAACTGCATGATTTTGTGACTGAGAGTTGTAACTTGCTCTGGTACTGGGGAATTTAATATGTTCCTCAGCACGTCGCAGCAATGCAGTTATGAACCTGTCGAGGTGGCAGGACACGGCTGACTGGGTGATTCCCACTGTATCACCTGCTACCTTGTGGAAGATCCCGGTAGCAAGGATACACATACAGACAGACACTACCAATTGCTCAGACAAGGCATGACTGTGTAGGTTTGTTATGGCCAGGTCATCATGCAGCACGTGTCATAGATGAGTCAAGACGATAGCTGGACATGACTTGTTCATTGCTGAGCTCCTCATATGTGTGCCGAGTCCGGTACACCCTTTCAGCATATCTTCGCCTATGTCGGGGTTGCTGTTGCTGGCGTGCCTTGCATCATTCACATCCATGTCGACGGACACGCTGCATGCTACCCACGTTTCCCATCGTTGCCTGTCTGTAGTCAGTGCTGGAATGGTAGTGTGCGCGGAGTTAACGCAGTCCTTTTACAATCCTTATTCTGCGAGTCACAAATCTGGTTTTGTGCTTGGCACAGACCTTCAAATATACCAGGATCACACATATTGTGCAATGCATACATTTTATTTCTGCACAGTGCAGAATGGATTGTGACGCGCAAAAGGACATTTTGAATATGGCAACTTGGCACAATTTCGGCACAACGGCCATTTGCGACGCGTATACCCCTCTGCGCGGTCCACAAACCTTTCCAATATCGGGTCCATGGTGTTTGAAAAAGTTGACATTTACTGTAAAAGTTACATCCTATACATGGAACTTGTTTAAGAGACCCACAGGTTCACCTGTTCCATGGTAGTGTATCAAGTGAAACCATTCTATTGTAGAACCCAGATAATGAACTAGCTTCAAATTACATTTTACAGTTTTAATACCTTATGTTTTCATGAAGTCTGCATCCAGTCCTGTGGTTCTTACTTCAGTGACTCAATTATTGTGTTATTCAATATAAGTTTGTGTTAAGATGCTTTTACTTGAGTTTAAGAGTTGTTCTTCAGTTCTAGTTCCTTACGTTTGAGGGTAGATCTGCCAAAGTGTATTTATAGAAGTAATCCAGCATCATCTTATGATCAACTACTTTGGATTAAGTTATTTGTAATATACTAGGTGATAAGAAAGTAGAAAGTGCGTTTATGTGGTAAACTTACGTTCTAATCACCCTGTACATAGCACTATATCATGCTGGAGTTTATTAATATAAATATAAAGACTTTTATTACATTTATCTATGGCAGGTGACTAAAATTGAAGAGCAGCTCCTGCTGTCTGGGCACAAGCTTCTTAACAATTGCAAACATTGTAAAGGCACATTAATATATGTATTGTGTAACTCTAAACCTGGCCAATATACCATGAAGTCAGCTATGCAACTGGACCACCTTTATTATGCAGATCTGTGGAGGGAACTCAGATGAAAAAAAGGTTTATTAAAAAGGAGTTTAAAAAACATTGATCCTTTTTTTATTTTATCATTGCCTATTAAACTGTTCTGTATACGGTCTACTTTGTGCTTATGTAACCTTGTTTCTATAAACCTTGGGGGAACTAAGCTGGCTGTTATAGTGAAGTGGATTGCACCAAATGTGCTGTAAGCAATTTATTTATGCACTAGCTAAACACTTCACAATTTAAACCCTAATGAAAGACAAATGAGCACTGGGTGCCTGACATGGAGCTGTGTGAACAGGCTGGCTTCGTGGTGACGTCAGGCCAGGAAGAGAATTGCACAGGCAGACAATACTGCAGGGTATGAAAGTGCTACAGCACGTTTTAATTATAAATGAAAAGATTTAACAAAATGGAAACACTTTACAAAACAAAAGGGCTTGTTGGCAAACCCAAACGGACAAAACTCAAAACAAAGGGAACACTAAATCAAACAAGAGTAGCAATTGTTTACTTTCACTATTGGTGTTTACTTTCAGTATCTGTGTTTACTAGATTTTTTTTCCTCCTCTGGACAACCCACCCCGTTCAACCAAAGCTGCAGGTCTTTAATAGTGTGGCCGAGAGGTCAGCTGGCTGTCAATGACCTAATTTACCCCCAACCACATTCGGCACAGGTTTTATGATACGAGTGGTCAACAGCCAGTTTATCAATAAACACTCTCTGTTGACCACGCATTCTCACGATTGTATCTGATGGGGCATTTTAACCCCTTCCAGGCTGTAAACAATAATAACAAATTTAAACAATACATTTAAATAATAGAACAAATCCAAAATACACACACGCACAGGGTCAGGGTGTACCCTGTCACAAGCTGTTAAATATGTTTTGTTTTCTCAAAATATATATTTAACATGTTACTTTAAGCAAGATACAGCACACTGCAGAAATAGCTTTTTTTTTTTACAAGAGCAATAATATGATGATGTACGAGGTATTGTAATTTTGATATGTTATTTTAATATATAATGTGTTATACTTGGCATTAGCAGAATCATACAGGAGACACGTTTCACTAGCAGATTACCTAATCAGGTTCTGTGTCTTTTTCTTTGCTGCCTCCAGGTCTGAGCAATCAAGCATTTCTACATTATGGACTCGATTAGGCTGATGAACCACATGCTCCAGAGTGCATATTCTCCAGCACATTCGACTGCTTTAAAAGATCCATATCTTTATTGCGGTAAAGCCCCAGTAACTGCAGTTTAATACATCTATTATTCATTTAAAGAAATAACTCAAGGTAATTTGTTTTTCTTATCTTAATCTTATTGTAAAGATATGTACAAATTATACAAATTAAATAAGTCACATTTAAAAATATTATCTATGTCTGCACACAATTGCAGTTCCTTTATTTGTTTCATACACTTAAATTCACATGGCAATAATTAATGTGGTACATATACATGTTTGTACAGTCTTTTAGTTGAAGTGCTTGTTGCTTGTCTTATTCTGAAATATGTGTGGACACGCCAGTGTAAATAACGCTATCTGATTTAATTTTTGTACGACCTAATGTTAAATTGAGGAAATCTTCAGACCCAGTCATTCCATTTGATGAAAGTTTGTGCCCAAAACTGATCCTGTATAAGGGGTAGTGAATGATTTTATGTGAAAGTCTGCATACAGCAAGGTCAAGGTCTGGAGCAAAATTCTCACGCGTAGTTATTTTCTTTGTCTTTGTGCAGGGAAATTTTCTGAAATTGAGAATATTGAAAGTATTAAAATGGTACTGGATCTTACAGTACATACATCTTAGAAAATAAATCCAGTAATTCTTATCAGATATGCATTGCTATCACTTTGTAGATTTCACATTTTCTATATGAAAGAGGTATGCATTATGTTAAACGTGTGTCATTTTTAATGGTATTTTTTTTATAGCAGTTACAAACAATAACTTTGCTTGTGTGTTGCTTCTGGTAGTTTGAGTCCTTGTAGAAAAAACTATTTTGAACATTACATTTTTTTTGTTGTTGTTTTTTGTAGACGATGACTTCCTCAACACCTATATGCCTGTCAAAAAAAAAAAACGTTTAATTTATTTTCTTTAAAAGAAATCAAACTCCCAGAAGCGAGACACATTGGCTCATTGTTGAGTATCAATCACTGCTTTTTCTGTCAGTGATGTGTTTTCAATGGCGACTTCATTCCTTCATGCGACTTTAGGAAGTTGACCAGAAGTACAACATTGCAGTATCTGCAATGAGTGTTCAATAAAGATTCTTCTCCAATAGCTTCAAATAAATAAACATTACAAGAAAATCAAATTCACCTTTACAATAATGTGTATTTTTTCTCATATAGGAACAACAAAATTTTAGCTATATATTAATATATGTTATTAATTTCACCTGTCTATCATCGTTGATTTAAACCCAGTCACAGCTCAACACTGAGCCAATCGACGTGCAGTATTGCAGTCATGTGACCCTATTATGGCAGCACCCAGGAGGAGTATAGTAGCGTATTTAATCTTGTAAATTGTGATTTTATGATTAAACGATGAATAATTTAAAAAAATGCAAGGAATAACATTTTCTAACAGGGTGTAGCAATGGTGAATAAACATTCACAAATAATGCTTAGAAAACAGTCACTCGATCGGAACTGTGAAAATTCCCAGTCATTGGTGCTGTTTAATCACCATTCACAAATGCCAGGGTAATACTCTAAAAACAGTTATGATGGATCTTGGTAACGCCATTTCTTCCTATGTACAAAGTTTTGTTGTACTTTCCAGAGTTACATCCTTCAGCTGTGTCCACCTTATCAACTTTTTGACCCCACCTGCATTAAGGCACTTCAAACTGCAGTTGCAGAGTACAATAGGCTCAGAGGGATTTATTGCCTTAAGTTGATAAGTTCGAAGGAGACCAACATGCACAAGGGACACAAGGTAAAAGATTGAGTGCGTTTCATTCACTGAGCCATCACTAATGTGCAGGAACAGCAAAAGCCTCAATCTTCTAAGAGAACACTTGCAGTTACAAATCCATTCAGGGGCTTGAACAACCCGAATTTCACCTCATGCTATGCAAATGCAACATTGCAGTGCCTTCTTCACTTGCAGCCTCTGAAGGATTCATTAAAACGCAATCAACAAGAGGCTATCATGAGCTTTGTTCACAACTATGAACTCTTGCCATCCACTGCATCTCTAACTACTGTGGATATTAGTCACTTCTTAGGAGAACCCTTCAATAGAGGTGAGCAGCAAGACGTTACAGAGTATCTTGCATCGTTTCAGTTACAATAAGTCATGATATTCTATGTACTAGATGCAACTACTGATCATCAAATCGACAAGTGTTGCTTGTTTACCCTCTACATGTACCTGCTGGTACAGATTCTATGTGTTTGGAAGAACTCATTTATAGAAATGACACATGGGCAACGATTCTTGTTAGCAAATGTAGGCAATGCAAAAAAAGTGACACAATGCCAAATGTACTGCTGTGCAGAAGAGCAAAATTACTGTGCACAACAGGAATGACCAGTTGTCTTCCATTATCATACACCAAGGACAAGGTGTTACTTCAGGACACTATGTGTCTCTTCTTGCTGTGGGTGCTATTGGAAAATGGGTGCATGCAAATGATGCACTCATTGAAGTCAAACCATGGCCAACAAATGCAAAGGACATGGATATGGCCTTTTATCAAGAGATCTAATGCTTTACAAATGCCTTACATTAGCCTAACACCTCTATAACAAGGAGAATAATGTGTTTTTTTTTCAGCATTAAAATGTGTTAGTATACTACCCTTAGCACTGTCATGCATCGGTACCTTTTTGTAACCATTCATAACATTGTTGTTTTGTACTTACGTAAATATCAATATAGGCAATCCTCGACTTATGACACGTCGACTTACGACGCACGGCACTTACGACTCTTTTGCACTATTACCCTTCTTCGACTTTACGACATCGATATGGCATTTACGACTTGGCGAGACCTCAGCCATGCGTCATGTGCGCAAGCTCGGTGTCCGAAATGCAGTACGTGTCATGGTCGACCTGACTTAGTCTAGCGGGTTTTTTTTGGGGGGATATTTTTATGCATGTAATTTTTTTTTGGTTTTTAATTTTATTTATTTGCCGTTAACAATGACTGATAAGAGGAATTGACTCAAAACGAAACCTAAGCTGTGAACTCTGTTACATGATGAGGGGCTTAACTTCAGGCGATCGTATTTCCTGCTAGGAGTACCACGTACACACACCGAATACGTAATTGGAAAGCCCCAAGTCTGTACTTTTAAACAAGCCAGGTAGGTGCCTGAATAATATACGTGTAATCACGGGGCTGAATGTAAAGAGTTAAATAAATATTTGCATGAGTACAATATAACGGGTCATTTTTGTAAAACTATATTATCTGGCTGAAGAGTCAGGAACTTAACCCAATCTATAACATTGTTCCTATGAGAAAATGTGTTTTGGCTTACGATATTTCGACTTACAACGGGACTTTCAGGAATCAATTGTGTCGCAGTGAGGTCTGCCTGTACCTACCAAAATAGACATATTGTTTTCACCACTCATGGCTGTACATTTGCAACTAAAACAATACAATGTTTAGACTTTCAATACTGTCCAAAAGTCCCTTCTACCTTTATTTTATTTTAAAATCTTTTCTCATTTCTCTTATATTAATGGTGCTTTACGTTCAATGCACGTGCTCTGTGCTTTGACGCTCGGTTCCTGGTCCACGCGTTTCAATGCTCGGTACGGGTATATTGGTGCTGCAACGTACCTGGTGCTTGCACTCATTGCATAATGTCCGGCTTCCATAGATGCCTGACTTGCAATTCTTAGTTGCCAGCGTTGGACCCACATAAGGACTGTGTGGCTTGCCTGCATCCAGAGCATGCTGCGGCTGCCTTGGCAGACAAAACATACTGCCATCTGTGCGCTAAATTTGAACCACACACTCTCTGCCACAGGGCGAAGAAGGCAGTTGGGGGTCATTCTCCCTCGTCGCAGGCTTCTCACTCCGAGTCCTCATAAACTGCATCTGTCACGCAGTCCGTCATCCCAGCTAAACGCTATCCGGAGATCTCCAAACTCCAGGCGTGCTCAGGAACGTTTTCCCAGCCCATCTTCACAGCCACGGGGCTACTCTCCCTCTAGCAGGGAATGCCCATGCTATCATTCACCCTGTAGGGAAGCGGATTGCCCTAGATCTCGCTCCGGGTCACCTCATCAAAGGGATCGATCTCGATCTCCTCATGGGGACAGGTGCCATAGGGACAGGTCAGGCGTGTCGGAGCTCACATCCAAGATCTCTAAATTCATGGACGTCATGATGGGCCAGCAGTCTCTGTTCATGTGCTTGGTGCGAAATATCGCACCTCTACCCAGGGATGAACCAGTTGCGTCATCTGTCGCCCAACTGGCGGTTCCTAAACAGACTCTGTCGGTTCCACCTGTACAACAGCAAGACCCACCCTTAGTGTCTTGGGATCTGGATGTGATCTCTAGGGATGCATCAGACGTGGAACCCCTCCCCTATGAAGAGGAGTTGGACACAGTCGGTCTCGCAGCACTCTGAGCAGGAGCCTGCATTGGAGGTGTTGGAGACAAATGACCCTGGGAGTTGAGTGGCCAACCGTGCAAGAACCACCTGGGGGGCTCCGGCCTCTTCTCCTGTCACATCGCGAAAAGCTTCTGCTTTTTCGGCAATGCAAGGAGTGGACACAGTTGGGTTGGTGACTTTTCCTCTGATAGCTTTTCTACCGGTTAACTGTGAATCAGGCGACGATTATTAAGGACCTCCCAGAACAACCCTTGGCATTCTTTCATACTGACTTGGTTTAGTTGCCCAATTATTGGTCAAACTGGCCCAGTTGAATGCTAGGGCGCAGGGACAGAGGATAGCTTCGTTGGTGGTGGCTAGAAGGCAGCTCTGGCTATCGCAAGCAAGATTTCAAGAGCCTGACAAGGTTCCCCTGTAGATGCCCCTATTACACCGGGGCACACGTTTGGCTCAGCAGTGGAGGACATGCTCCAACAATCTGCTAAGGCCCGGGTGGCCGCGTCAGGGTTTTCAGCCAAAACAGCCACAACAACAGCAGCAGTGGCGTAGGACACCACCACATCAGTCGACTCGCCCAAGAGGTAGAAAGCCCTCACCTGATAATACTGCCAGTTGGGCTACACCGCATCCATCATTCGGAGCATCTGTGTTAGACTCTCTTATGCTGCACAATATGGACACATAGAGAGACTAGTATTTTTGGTGGTGACAATTCTACCTTCAGACAGGTGTTATTTCGAGCATAGACGCTGAGGCACTGCTCCGCACATGCGTAGATGGATGCCTATGCATTGCGTTATGACGTGAGACTGTTCTGCTGCCATACTTTCTCCCTCGCAATGACTTGGGTACACTGTTCCCATCCTTGATGGTCATGTTTGAATTGAATGGGAACGATAGGTTGCGGATGCAACCCCCGTTCCCTGAAAGAGAAAACAACCATCAAGTCGCGAGGTCACTTCGGGAGCTTTCGCGGCCTGAAGCAATGGAGAACGTGATGCTGTGTGCACTGGGTATTCTAAGCCGACAAGGGGGCGTGCTTAGACATCAGTGCATGCACCAGCCTATCGGCAGCTTTGACATAAGCTCAGCTAAATCCTACCACAGGTGGGTGATATCCCATCCTTGATGGTTATTTTCTCTTTCAGGGAACCAGGGTTGCATCCGCAACCTATCGATATATATTGTTTCATGCTCTATCACGTATTCTTGTATTTACGGGCTAAATGTCTGTCCATGTGTGCCCTCATCTACCTGCATGTTGTCCATGTCTCTTCCCAAAGCATATTTGACTGCGCCGGTGTGGACTCCTCTCCCATTTCCTGTCTGTCTTCTCTCTGTAGTAGTGCTTGCAAGGATAACCAAGAACACTTCAATCTGTGTTGAGCACTTTCCTTGGCACATATGTGTCTCAGCATCTTTATTCTGGTTACAACCCAGATGATAAGGGAATGAGCATTTCAGTGTAAAGTGGAGCGATCAAATAAAGAAGCCAAGTTAGAAGCAACAATTGTGAGAATGTTGGGCCCCAGCACCTTTCCAACTGTGCCTATTTGCTTGATGTTTGACAAGGTTGCCTGTGGCAAAGTGGCTGATGATTGTGTACAAGTGATGGGTGATGCAGTGCAGGAATAATCACAAGCAGGCAATTGTAATCCAGTTAGAAAGACTTTATTTTGTAATTCCCGGTCTGGTTACCAAAACAATAAACCTCCTGTAATACACACCTATGCGTAAAGCATGGAGGGTATTTAGAAAAAATTTGCATTTCTCTGGCCCCTTTTATGCTATCCCGCATGACTCCTTGGTAAACAATTGCAGCTGCATCTATTGCTTGCAGCTGCTACCTCGTTTACCTTCCAGGTCAATACGTTCTGCAACAGTCTTGCTTCTTTCCAGGCTGACCGACTACCCGATCTCGGAAACGAACTGTTAGGCCAGCCCATCCAGAGACTTCTCCCTTCACTATTTAGCACCCTCACCGGTAGACAACCAGAACTCATTGTATTTCTGTCACAATGCCCCAATTGCTTCTCCTGACTTGGGCTTTTGTGTTTGATATGACCAGTTTAAACGGCTGTTGCGTTTTTCTAACTTGTTTTTTTTTTACATTGACAATGTTTTTGTTATAGATGGAGTATACATTCACAACATGTATATATATATATATATATATATATATATATATTTCAGAGGGTGGGAGGAAGGGCGTGTTTTTTGCAACTTAGGATCGGAGGCTCGGCCTCTAGGTCAGGGGAGAGAGAAAAGGCCGGGCCGGACTCCAACTTGGCCGGACTTGTTATTTCTACCGCACCACTCACTTTCCTCACAGTGCTTGTAGAACTTTTTAATCATACCTGAACAATGAGGGAACTATATTTGTTATATTATTGTTATAGTTTAAATTATTGTCTGTTCTAGTAAGTATTTTATCTTGCCCCATTTACATTGTCCAAACTGCCTCTGCATTCATCTGACACTGAAATAGTCACTAGATTTAAATCAAGCTTGAATGCAAGTCTGGTCAATGCAATAACTGTTGCTGGCTGAAATGTTACCCTATAAGTTCTGCTAATGTGTTTTAAAATGGTTGTTTTTAGTGTTTTCATTCAGTGTAAATTGACTGTTTATTGCAGTACAACTGGCTTTACTTATGTGGAAGATGTGAAAGATACTATATGGTATTTCTCAGATGCTTATCTAAAGGTAAATAAAAACAAACAAATGCACACAGCACAGATGTAAAACTAACTTGATTGCTCAGCAACATTGAAGGGCTGTTCATGAAGTCCTAAACCTGGTACTTTTCTGTTACAGATACATTAGGATTATGAGATGTTGGTACGTGTGAAACATTTCTTTAAATCTAGGATACCTCTCCAGTTGTAGTTGATTGTATATATTTACTTGGGTGATTTTCAATGTTTGCTTTTCAAAACCTATGCATGCAAAGGGCACTATTTTAACTGTGGTGTGACAGGCTGGTGAGTGGATAGAGGCCCAGAGTTCAAAAAAAGTTCCAAAAAATAATACTTTTATTATAAATAAGCACAAAATAAAAGGGCACAAAAAATATATTATTTTATTATAAATAAGCACAAAATAAAAGGGCACAAGGGCCTAAACAAAGGGATTTAAGCACAAAAACACAAAACACCAAGCAAAACTTACAAAATAAAGGTTTCCAGGCTGGGTGATGCCTTCATTGGAGTAGAAACGCAAAAAAATACAAAACAGCAAACCAAAAACCTGCAAGCCCAACTGTTAGCTTGTTAGCTTGCTTCCTCAGCTCCCTCCTCTCCCTAATGGGAAGTTGAGGCCTCCTTTTATGTCAGGTGGCTGGGTGCTGATTGATCGTTAATTACTCCAATCAACCCCAGCCATCTGAACACAATAAACTCAGGCAGGTAGGGGAATTTAACCCCATCCCTGCCAGTCTATAAAGGGCAGAGCTCTGCTCTGCCACAAGTGGTTTTATTTAGAGGTCCATTTACCTTCTGTACCTTGCATACTTACCAAAATAACCCTAGCTATTGTATTAACAAATTCAATGGGTTGACAATCTGTTGCTGTTCTTCTAACAGGTCCTGTTTTGACTTGTGTGAAAAAATTGACACATTCTGAAAATGAGTCTTGACCTTGCCTGCATATGATTGTATTGACAGCAGCAACATTTGACATCATTGGTTATTTGTCACTTTTTGGAATGTTTATTAACCTGTAAAGTAATATTCCACAGTATTATTTTAGTTTACTCCAGGTGTTATCTTGGTATCAAACCTTGTTTTTGCATGAGTAACAGCGTGAATTGACATATGTGCTGTGTTTCCAACTGTCATTATTTCTCAAAGTCAATGAAAACATGACATCATAAAAAACATTGCCTGTATTCCATGTTCAGATCATTTTTATACAGTGCATACACATCCATCACTGTTCCATGTGCCCAACAGCTGCTGGCTCAAAAATCTCTGAATGAAGACTTGTGATGGATGTATCAAATATGTGCTGGATGGTGTTGAACAGAGCGTAAATATTTGTATTCCAGTGAATGTCCCAGTAATTTAGCACCATCCCCATGGAGGGTGTGAAATCAATGAATGCTGTTAAAATACCACTACAACCACAGAAAAGGTTTGCACAGACATCATGTTATGAAATTGAAGTAATTAATCATGTGGACTTCACATTCAAAAGTTCACCTTCAGCTGTTCTTTATGATTAGGTCAGGTGTCTTTTTAAGAAATAGTAACCATTTTTTCTTCTTCAAAATCTAAAAAGTTGTAATGTAAAAAAAACCTGAAATACAGTTGTCTCCGGCAAGTGAAGTGTTCTCTTAGCCAAAGTGTTTTTTAAGACAGAGTTGACCACAAGACACAATATGAATCAATCTATATATATATATATATATATATATATTACTTGTCATTAGGGTTGCCATCTGGCCCCATAATTCCGCAACACTGCGAGACAGAACAGGATTTTTAAGTTGCCTTTAAACTGAAGGAAATCAAAATCTTTGCTAAATTGAGTCTGTTGATTAATTATCTTGAGGCAGCATGACAATACATTATTAGCTTTTAACAAATTAAATAAATAAATAAGTACCATCAACAACATACATTTATTTTATTAATAGTTTTTAAAAATATATATTTTAAAGTTTCTAATAGTATATCACCTTATCCAGCTCAAATCATTAATACTGACCAGCTGCTCACTATTCCTGTCACTAGAGAGCATGAACACCTGACCAGTATTATTATTTAATTGGGAGAGTCAGTGTAAATTAGGACTATATATTGCTAATTAACAGGATATAAATAAAAACTTTAAAATATTGATAACTGGAATAGTAATTTTACAAAATAAAAAAGTATGTTCATTAAACTTACACACATTTATTCAAGATGCTTTTTATATTTTGTAAGATGTGTATTATCACAATGATTAGGATACTTAAGAAGCAGTATAAATTAAGCAAGTGTTTAGTGTTCAATTCATGTGTTTATTTCTTTCAGTTTAAGGGCAACTTAAAAACCCTGTCCTGTCCCAAAGTGTTCTGGAATTATGGGGCCAGGTGGCAACCCTACTTGTCATGATGATGCACGTGCATCAACATATGACATGAACAGAATAAGTAAGAGAAAAGCAATAGGCAAGTGTATGTTAATAAACTGTAATAATAAAGTGACTAATGTTACAATAAATATAATAATAAACTAGCATTATAACAATAAAGTAATATTAATAAACTATCAAACTAAATTAAGACAGCACAGCTCTTCAACACATGCACACAATTATTTAACAGAATGGTGAAGTAACTCACCAGAACGGAAAATTTATCTTTTTTTTCTGGCACTCAAACAATTTCCAACGTTTTGTAACAAGAGAACTAATTGCACGTTTCGACGTTTGTTTGCATACCATTTTGTAGCAATGAGACGCACTCGTGGAAATCAGAATACAAAACGAGGCAATGACCTAGCTTGTACCAATGAATAACCATTTACTTGCATAGCTACTGCAGTACCACTTAGTTTCTAGGACATGCTTGCTGGACTTGAAGAGACATTCTAAAATGTAGAAAAAAACCTTAACCCTTAAGGTGTATCATTTAATGCTTTTAAAGCATTTTTCTGTATACAACACATTACTATGTTTACATGGCTCCATAGCTTCAAATTTTGCATCCTATTGATGGTTTTCGAGCCAGAAATTGCTTTATTGGCTTTATGGATTGAATAAACAAATATATAAACCATCCCCTGTGGAAAAGCTCATAAATCCAAGGATATGTAATTTATTTTTGATTTATTTTTGATCTGGTGGTCCTCCATCCACACCTTGATTGACCTGGCTGTGGCATGGAGCATTGTCCTGCTGGAAAAACCAATCCTCAGAGTTGGGGAACATTGTCAGAGCAGAAGGAAGCAAGTTTTCTTCCAGGACAACCTTGTACTTGGCTTGATTCATGCCGAAGCTGCCCGATTCCAGCCTTGCTGAAGCACCCCAAGATCATCACCGATCCTCCACCACATTTTACAGTGGGTGCGAGACACTGTGGCTTGTAGGCCTCTCCAGGTCTTCATCTAACCATTAGACAACAAGGTGTTGGGCAAAGCTGAAAATTGGACTCATCCGGGGGTGCTGTTGCAAATAACGCTGAATCAGCTAGGCTGGTCAGTAAAACATTGAATCCTTTTGTATTGAGAATCTCAGGAGCTAAGGCTCATGGTTCATCAACTGATTCAAATTCAGTTGTATTGAGTTTGCCCACTAATGATGATAAACAAACTACAAGTTAGGTGCCTGCTGATATGAAAAACAGTAATTTTTGGCCCCCTACTGTATTCTGGTGTCTCGATGTGAGCAGAAAGAAGTGTATAGTAACAATGTGTACAGATCTAGAACTATTGTACATGGTGCAGAAGTAACCCTGACATATAAATTAAAACATAATCCTCTTGTTAATTGTGCACGTAATATGTGCCAAAGCAAGTCATCAGTGACTGGGGTCAGACTTTGTCCGGCATGCAGTCATTTGGCTAAACACTGTAGAATCTTGTTTGAATGCAATGATTCTGTAGGTGTTTCTTTCTCTCATTTAAATGTAAACCCAAAAAGATATTAAGAGGATTGAATGCATGAGTTGTGAAAGGGTCACTTAGCAAAATGGGCGCATCTGAGAAAATTAGAATGTGAGGAAGGTGTCCCTACTAAGCGTGTACAAGTGTCTTATAGGTACGAAGTCAAGGCCATGGCGACTCACACCTGTGATGCGAGACGATGGATTCGAGATCCTATTATCGTGTTCACTGAGCCCACCCGAGTGGAACCTGAGACCGAAGTGGAGTCTTGCTGGAAGTGAGCTGAAACCCTGGACATGGATTGGAGAATTTAAAATGAAATGTATTAATGCAATAATATGTGTTATAATCCTTTATATTGTTTGTATAATCTTTAGTTTGGAAAATTGTGTAAGTGTGTAATCAAAAGTAACACGTAATGCTGTTTTAATTCTTAATTGTGAAACTTATATATTTTCTTTATATAAAATCATGCAGTAGAAGCTGGTATAGTTTGATACAAGTGGCCAGTTTTTAGGCAGTTTCTTATCAAGATGGGCTTGATTCCCAGAATTGAATGCAAGTTTCTGCAGCACCCTTTCTAGCCTAAGAAAATGTTGTTAAATGTTGAAATAAGGTTTAATATGCTTGCTTTTTTCTATAAACTATTTGTGTGTGTAAGACCATATGCTTAACACTGCCTGTCATAATAATATACATGAAATTGTTTCTCATCAAGATAGGTTTGCATTTAAAATAGTTAATAATCGTGTTCTATAGGGAGTAAACTGTCTAGTTTGACTCTGAGTTAAAAGATGATGCAACATAAAGAGATGTTGTTTGAAAAATAAAAGAAAGTAAAGGGATAGTTGGCATGAAGAGCGGAGTTCTCTTATCGAACAGCGTCAAGGTTAGAGAGAGTCTTCTCACCATAGAAAAATTGGAAAAAACTTTGATTTTCGCTGGAAATTGGAAAGCTAAGCGCACAACTAGAAAACTGGTTTTAGCTGTTTTTTGTGCAGCTGAAAAAAATAGGAGGTCCTCCGCAGTTCAGCTGAATTCGGGCTGTTAGGAAACTCATAGGACAGAGACATTACAATCGTACACTTAAATAAAAAACAAACAGATTATCCATGAAGAGAAACTCTGTATTGGGAAAAACATAAGATGGAAGTTCCCTATAATATCTGTTAAGCACACGCCTGTAAGAGAGAAGGAAAACTAATTTGAAGAATAGAATGGCATGAGGGAATATATTATTAGACATTAATACATATAATCAATATAATCATAACTAATAGTGTTGTATATATTTCAGACAACACTCATATATTTAAAATAATATTATTTTCTTTGTTTCACCTAGCTTTTTAGATAGAGGAGGGGTCGAGAAATGAGCGGGTGAGGTCATGATTGGATGTGTAGACCAGGTGTCATATCTTGAAAAATTGCTGACACAAGGCTCTAAATTTTTAGGCTGTTGTGTGCCAAAGAGATAAGAATTGGACTTGATAAAGATTCTCCATGTATTCCTATGGAGACGAATCCTATAAAACCTCACACTTTTCGCAAAAGGGTACCACATTCAAGACCTTTGCTTGACAGGGTGAAGTGGTCCATCACTTGCAGATCTCCACCAGACTGATTCCTTTGTTCATGCTACTTTTCCTTATAATAGGAGGTAAGCATATTACTAACATTATTATATCTTACATGTATTGGTTGCATTGCTATAAGGTTTTGAAACTATGTTTTGGTTTTAAGAGAGTGTTATATTGAATGAAACTGAAATATAGGAGTGGGTGCTTGTAGACTGCATGTGTTGGAATTTGGAGGTCTGATCAACCTACCTTTTTCCAAATTTTAAAAGCATTTTAATAAACCGAAGGAGCATTGCTCTGATTTGTAAAACTTAAAATGACTGAGTCTTGAGTGTCTTTCTTTTCGATTAAATAAAGGTTATATGGACTTACTTACAGCTCGTCCAGTGCTCGAACATAAACCACTAGGAGTTTATAACATCTCTGTCCTCCTAATGTCTCCCCTGAGTTAAGAGTGTGCAGAGTAAATAGAAAATAAATAAGACTGAATAAAAGGAGTACGTGAAAATCTGCAAAATGCAGCAGACGTGACAGTGCTTCAGCAAGGCTAGAATCGAGCAGATTTGTCTTTGTGAAGGGCGCATGAATCAAGCCAAGTAAAAGGTTGTCCTGGAAGAAAACTTGCTTCCTTTGCTCTGACAATGTTCCCCAACTCTGAGGATTGGTTTTTCCAGCAGGACAATGCTCCATGCCACACAGCCAGGTCAATCAAGGTGTGGATGGAGGACCACCAGATCAAGACCCTGTCATGGCCAGCCCAATCTCCAGACCTGAACCCCATTGAAAACCTCTGGAATGTGATCAAGAGGAAGATGGATGGTCACAAGCCATTAAACAAAGCCAAACTGCTTGAATTTTTGCGCCAGGAGTGGCATAAATTCACCCAACATCATTGTGAAAGACTGGTGGAGAGCATGCCAAGACGCATGAAAGCTGTGCTTGAAAATCAGGGTTATTCCACCAAATATTGATTTCTGAACTCTTCCTAAGTTAAAACATTAGTATTGTGTTGTTTAAAAATGAATCTGAACTTATTTGCTTTGCATTATTCGAGGTCTGACAACACTACGTCTTTTTTGTTATTTTGACCAGTTGTCATTTTCTGCAAATAAATGCTCTAAATGACAATATTTTTATTTGGAATTTGAGAGAAATGTTGTCAGTAGTTTATAGAATAAAACAAAAATGTTCATTTTACCCAAACACATACCTATAAATAGTTAAACCAGAGAAACTGATAGTATAGAAGTATAGAAAATGACTATTATTCCCCATAAACTTTGCTTTTGTGACCAGGACAGTGATATTTCAAAATATCACTATTTCCAATGGGAAAACGGGCAAATGTGTGTCTTTTCATTCACATAAAGTCAGAAAAAAACAACATATGAATCCAAATTAACATGTATTTATACTAAAGTAATACAAAAATGACTACAAAAGATTTAGAAGGGAGTAGTTTTTTGAGATTTACGATTATACTGTATTTACAGTATAATCGTAAAAAAGCAAAGTTTGTGGGGAATAATAGCCATTTTCTATACTTTTGAGGCATAAGCAATTAGGAAATAACACTTACTACCCAGGAACAAAAATTGTGTTACATAGTGTAATTTTGCAGTGGTATCTTAATTTTTTTCAGCGCTGTAGATCTACAATCACCAGTGGAAACCCAGCATAAGTCCCAACCCACTTTTACTCACATTTGTTGAACTCTTTGCTAGAACATTTTCCTTCTAACGGCACTCTTTTTGAAATGTCATTTATATTTTTGATTCCTATTCTAATACCAAGATGGAATTTGTTCTTTTTGGTAGATACAGTAAAATAAAATAAAATAAAAATAAAAATAAAACACTATATGTAAAATTATACAGCATCACTTAGCCTTTATCTGTAATCTGTAATTTAAATACCATTTTGCAAAACAGTACCCAACTATATAAGGCATTATATAAGGCATACTGACTTCATGCTTTTCTGTTGTTAGAGAATGTATCTAAATTACTGCATTGCCAGAAAGAGTGCAGATGTTATTATCAAAATGGCCAAGGAAATGAAGCACACACAATAAGATTCAATGCCAGTTGTGTGAGTTTGTATTTCTAAGCAAAATATTGTTTTTACTAAATATATACATGCAGAAGACTAATGTTATAACAAGTGTACAAAAAAAGAATAATATAGTTCAATAGTCCAGTTATCATTACAGCAGACTGTGAACATTCTACCCTTTTCAAGCTTGCCTATAGGGCTTGAATCAATGAAAACATCCACCTAAATATCGTATATTATACCTTTCTATAATCCTAAAGGTCGAAAGATGACTTAGAAAATAATGTTTTCACTCTATGATGCATACCCTACAATTACCTATTTTGAATATAAACAAAATGTAATTCACTGAAAAATAATTTTTCATTTATTAAGTGCAATTTATAAACACTGATTCTTGTGAAGAATTTGAAGTAGATGAGTAGGCATACCCATCAAATCTCCTACCTACAATTTGTAAAATTACCAGTGATAACCACAATCCTCAGAAACTAAGATCCGTAAAAATATTATAACTACCATGCATGGTTTTGATTTTATACAAAATTATTTGATGGGTATGCTGCCTCATCTACTTCAAATTCTTCACAAGAATCAATGTTTATCTTTTACCTTTAGATCAAATACTTCGCAGCCATGGAATTAATTTTCATTGCTATGCCGACAAGATGCAAATTTATTTACAGGCCAAACTCAAATCTTGATTTTTCTATTCTTCTTGATTGCCTGTCTGATATTAAAATTTGGATGCAAAATACATTTTTTAAATTAAACTGAGGTGATGTTAACTGGTTCTCCCCAACAGCTTGGTAAAGTGGGTAGTGTCAACCTAAAAATTGATGGGGTTGAAGTATATTGCGCTTCTGAAGCCTGAAATCTTGGTGTGATCTTTGACTCGATACTTACTTTTGAGTCCCATGTTAAAAATACCACCAAGATTTCCTTTTTCCATCTGCGCAACGTTGCCTGACTAAGATTCTCCCTTACAACTGCTGATGCAGAGAAACTGGTCCATGCTTTCATTACCTCTCGCATTGATTACTGCAATGGACTATTAGCAGGGGTCTCTGGTAAGCTTGCAGAGACTCTAGGTGGTCCAGAATGCAGCGGCCAGGATTTTAACTAGAACCCCACTCTCTGCTCACATCACCCCTATTTTAGCATCCCTACATTGGCTCCCGGTAAAGCAAAGAATTGATTTTATAATTATTTTACACACGTACAAAGCCCTGAATAATCTAGCACCAGTGTATTTAAAAGAACTTTTAATTTTCCATGCCCATGATTAGAAACACTCCGTCCCCAGATATTTTTAAATCTCTTTTAAAAACACATATTTTTACAATGGCTTTTAAAATTGCTTTTAGTTCTGTATGTGTTTTTATCTGTGTATATGTTTATTCTTGTAGTTTTCTTGTAGTGCTGTTTTATTGCTGCTTTTATTATTTTGATTATTGTCATTTATGTATGTAAAGTGCTTTGTGATCCCTGAAAGCCCCTATATAAAATCAATAAATTCTTCTTCTTCTTCTTCTTCTTAATAAGAAGCTCCTTCTGTCACCTGTGTTTTTCTTTTGTGTTGGTAAGCATGCTTGGTAATGTAAAGAGATTTAGTATGCTTTCTAGTAATTTATGCTTTGAAACCCCGGTATACAGTAATCGAAACCACAGCTACTGAAATGCTGCACTGCTTGGGGCTTTAGTCCAATACGTTTTGACTGGAGAATCATCTCTAAAGTGTCTCCTATGGATATTTCACTACAGTAAATATTTTGTTAATTTCTTTTTGGGTTTATGAACATTTTGGGCGATTTAGTATGATTTCAGGTAAGGTAAATAATAAATAATAGAAAAAATGTGCTCCTGGTTTATAGACCTGTCTGAATTCTGATGAAGGCTGTTATACTAATGTGAAAAAAAAATAACACACTTATCGTCACATTGTATGCAATTAAGTCATCAACCTAATTCGATAGAAATAATGGGTTAATGTGAGTACCCTAGACAATGTCTTATAAACAAGCTCCCAGTTTAAATTGTTTGCTGTAAAAGCTAAATAGGGGTTGGATATTTGTTTCTCTTTGTTTTCTTTTGTTCAGTATTTGCTAAGCAATGTGTATTGCAACCTGACTTGATCATAGGCCAAAAATGTATCTGTATTACAACAATCTCCCTTTTCATTAAAATGTGAAAACCAGTTGGATCTGCTCCAGATCTGAATACCTTACAAACTGTGATGCTTACTGAAGTAAATTGCATCCAAGATATCCCCAGGGGATTGGACACATTTGACAATCTTGATGACAACAGAGAGTTGACAGGTCTGCCCATTAAGACAATGAACGTGAAGAAGAATGTCAGGTAATATGATACACATGACAATCTGTCTGTGCTGATAATGCTTTCCTTGTATAGGCAGACTTCATTTCCTATAGTTTCTTGTTGTGTCTGAAAGGCAATGTGCAGGTTTCAGTGATTCAGTAAAGTTGGATAGTATTAAAACAAACGAAAACCTTAATTCATATGTACTGTTCTTCATTAGGTATTTGTTTTAGAGGTGTTGAGTACTTAAAAATGCAAAGCACTTTAAATATATTACCAAGCTAATTAGTTTTGATTGAACATTGATTAATTGATTAAGATTAACAGCTTCGAACGTATCCAACCTTGACAGACTTGTTGAGTTTTTGAAAACTGCCACACAATAGACAACAAATATACTGAATGTTTTAGAAGTCATACATTTATCATTGTCACAAGCTAAAGCCAATCAGGTCATACCTACATCATTCTTCCGTTGTTCCAGTTTCAGAAACTATTTAGCACCCCTATATGGAATTTTAGACATGCACAAACCAGTAAACAAGTGAACTTGATCTGCAGGTTAACAGTCAAACCATTGTAGCAGTTTAAAAAATGCCACCATACAGAAAAGTGCTTGTTAACACGAGAACCACCACGGCAGTCATTTTGTCGGTTTAAGGTTTTCAATTTTCAATTCAAAGGTCAAAGCTATGCTTTGTAAGATGTAAAGTGTAGTGTGGGTTTTTTGACTATTTGGCCCAGAATCTCACCTTCTGGACTGATAGGAGTCGCCCTCGTTTGAGGTGCGACCTTTGACGCGGGCAGGGGTCACCAAGGCTGGGTGATGGAGATACAGTTGCAAAGGATATGGAGGAGAAAGGTTTGGAGAACAAATATTGGAAGGAGACTGGACTATATAGGTTGAGGAACAAGTAGGATTAGCTGAGCCTTGCTTCTAGAACTGATACAAACCTCCATTTACTGTGTGTCTGAAAGTTATACTGTTTGTTTATGCCTTTCCTATATACATATAAAAAATACCCTGACGGCGTTTGAAAGGCAGGATTAAGAAAATAAGGACGTCATAATCCCACCCACCTCATTTTGACTGCCTTTTACAATACATGTTTTTATTTTGAATATAACCTACAATATTCTATTTCATTTTTATATACAAGCCTGTTATTATCTCTACTGGACCTGGCAGCCATCAATTCCTTTGTTTTGTACAAGGAATGCACTGAGGAAAATATCAGTAGAGAGTTTCATCTTGAAGCTAGCTACAGTGCTTCACCAAAAACGTGTCGATCAGAAAATTGCAAAGCAGCAGGCTGCAGCAGCTCAATTTGGATTCTGTGCTGCATCGAGTTAAAACTATTTTTGTTTTTACAGTTTTGTATGTACATATACCTGTTTACACACTAGTTTCTTTTTAAATGTTTATTTTATTATAGTTTTTCATTTTCTGAAGTAGGGCTTTATATATGGTAAGAGAATAAACCCTTTTATGTTTAATTGTTCATTTAAATACAGCATTTTGGCTGTGCAGATGTTTGATATGATGTGATTGAATAAAACTTTTGAGTTGTATCTGATAGTTTGTCTTTCATTTTAATATTGATGTTGTTTAAAATGTTACCGTCATAATGACTGCTGGCGGCAACTATAGGTATGAGTATAACAGCAGCAGTTCTAGTTTTAAACAACAATTCAAGTCTAAAGACAGCTGCAATATCTTAGAATATCTTTTCAGCAAGAAGACAAATGTATATTTTTAAGGCATAAAGATTTAGAATGGAATTTACAGTTTGTTGCAAGCCATACATTTTACGGTTTCCTAAGTTTCAAGTAGTTCATCTACTTTAGTTGAGTTTTCCTAGTTCATGTTTATGTTTGGATACATAAAGCAAGACAAATAGAACACACACTAAAACTGACTTCTTTAAGGTAGGCACTTATGGTAATCCTAATGGCTTTATTGACTTACAATCAAAATATGTTATACAATGTGGTTATATACTACAAAATGATGGTAATCCTTAGTGCCTGAATAAACCTAATTTTGCACTGCCATACCAAATCTATAATTATCCTTCAAGCTGCAAGAACAGACTCTGCACTGCTGCTATATCCATCTGATATCCATTGTGAAAATTGTATATACAACTTTTCTTTAAACATTTGTTGGGATTTCTGTTTTGAAATGTTAAATCTAAACACACTCTGGCCTGAATACCAATATATAATACAACACTTTTCTATTGAAGTAAAATCTGCATATACAGACACAAAAATACCTGACAAATGTAAAAACTGTAGTTACTAGTGAAAGTAACTCAGGAACTTCCATCGTGAGTCCAACATCTTTTTTCTGACCCTCCTCACAAGTCTTTGTTTGGTGACATGTGTCAGACCTTGGTTAGCCTCAATGATGACAGTTTGGGGGTAGAGTGGCCATAGCTCTAATTGGTGTCTGCTTGGATCAAAATATAATGAAGCTGTGTAATACAATAAGTCAATTTAGTCTGAAAAATATGGGCAGCAATGTTTTTAACTATGACGCCTAACCTTTGTTCTTCTTCCTTTGAGAATATGAATAAATGTAATAATAATTTGGATTGTTAGGGTTATTTATTTATTTATTTTTTCTTATAATAAATACACATTCATGATTGATTTGAAATACTTAAACATACGTAATATTAATTGTTAATGATGAATATAGGGATAATTAAGCCAGAATTGTTAGTTCTTATTGAGGTATTGTGTTTATTATGGTTAATAATTACATTACGATCTATAATGGGTATTTTCTTTAATGGTAATTGGCAAGGACACAGTAGTGACATAAACTGTAGATATACAACGTAAATATGCACAACATTATTATTATTATTATTATTATTATTATTATTATTATTATTATTATTATTATTATTATTATGCATAATTTTCAATATACATCTTTACTGTAAATATGCTATTAGAAAATGCAACTATTTGACTGTCAAGGGGCACATAGAAATAACATTTTTAACAACTTTTATTGTATCGTAAAGAGCAAGACCTTGTCTAGTCTACTGTGTTGTTCTATACAGTCCCTGATCTTGCTCTTTACGATGCAATATAAGTTGCAAGAAACAATTGTTGCTTCCCAGCCGTCTTTATTATTTTCTCATTGATGTTTATTGATTTAGATTATTGCATGGGATCGTTTAGCAAACTTTTTTATATTTCCATGACTAAAAGGAGTGATGTTACTCACCTAGAGACAGTGTAGGTTTCTCAGCCTTTGAAGATAAGCTGTCTGCCTGTCCCAATAATCACTCACTCAATTCCTTTGTTTGCCACATGTCAATCAAAGTAAAGATGAAAGGAACTGAGGTGTTTTCACTCTGGCAGCCCGATTTAGCAGCCAAGTTCTCTGCAAACTCATTATTATTATTATTATTATTATTATTATTATTATTATTATTATTATTGTAGAGATTTAGCAGACACCGTTCTCCAATAATCAACATATGTTTACCTGTCAGCAGTGCAGAGCTGTTACTCATTGACACTGATAATAAAAATTTTATTCCAAGTTTCAATTCATTTCACTTTTTATTTTCAGTGAGGACACTGGAGAAAACCCTCCCCCCTCAACAAGTGAGAGTTTTGACGTTTCTCAGGGGAAAAAGAGACAATCCACTCCAGACCACAGGTACACATGGAAAATCCAAATCAGTTTCTGGGAAAGGACTGAGTTATGACTCAGTTATGAACCTCATGTAGGTGTCATACTTAGGCACAGGGTACCAGCACAGCACTGTTTCGGGACCTTTACAAGCTAAAATTTGGAGCATGTGGGACAATTAGAGAAAATCGTCAGGGCCAAAAGAAAACACCCTCCCTAAAAAAGTTGATAGGGGGACAATTCACTGGATAGAAGTGACAAACCGCTGTACACAAAATTGATGGTTACAAGGGAAGTGACGATGTGCAGTTCCATCCATAAGGTGTACACAGGAGACAAAGACCAGAGACGGGTTAGGAATGTAGATGGGACTTGGAGAATGCGAAACGTTCCTGTTCCTACTCCTGTGAAGGCCTACAATCAGAACATGGGAGGGGTGGATTTATCAGACGCCCTTATAAAGTACTACAACATGGCACAGAAAACCAAAGTGATACAAGAAACTTTTCTGTCATTTCATTGACATTGCTGTTGTCAACAGTGTTCTGCTCCATAAGGAATTGGCACAGGCTCAGAATACAAAAGCACTTTGAACAAAAACATTTAGAGAGGAGCTATGTAAGCAGCTGGTGGACATTGGTCTTGTGGAGCAGGAGGAGGCCATTGATAGTACTCCCTGTAGCCATTATAGAGGGCAAGGAACTCGACGCCTCCATGAAGGCCTCCTTCAGGCATAGACACTGTGCTTTGTGCTATAAAGGGAAACGGAGGGACAAAACACCCTGGAAATGCAAAGCCTGTGATATGCCATTATGTGTCATTGTGGACAGAAACTGCTTCAAGAAATGGCACATGCATTAGAAAAAAAGACTATAGCAATTTATGTAAATGTAAATAGTTTATTTCTTAAGCTTTTGTTCAATTTTATTTATTGTTTGAAAAGGAAACTATTTGATTTGAAGTAAACACTTTGACAACCTTGCCTAGCACAAAGCAATAGGCACAACTGTAAAAGCGATGGGGACCAAGATTTCCCCTATTGTTTCTTCTAACTTTATCAAAAAAACAAGCCAAGTTATTAGAAACAATTGGGGCAGCTTTGACTCCCACTACTTTTACAGTTGTGCCGATTTGCTTTGTGCTGGGCATAATTGTTTCATGAAACTTGGCTTGTGTTTTTGATATCTCCGCTTTAAATGGCTGGGCACTTTTGATAACTTGTCGTTTTTTCACATTTCCAATGTGCTTTTGTTTCAGATAAATATAATAACTGTTAATCGATAAATAAAGCTAAACAATCCTCCCTGGCTACCACCAAAAGCCATGTGGGCCATCGGTTCCTGAACCAGAATACTAATAAACTAATAATTCACCACAATGTTAGTATATTTTACTTATGTGTAATTTGTTTTGTTAGATTCTGTAAACAAATTCCACAGTGTCCTGGATTTCAAATCAATTCAGCATTTGAAATAAACATCACACAGATAATTCTAGACTAACAATGGATTGTTTTATTGATTACATAGTGTCTAGAAGTAGCTCTGCCACTTTTTTTAGCAATCATTTTTATATGAATATTTAAGCATGCGATTTGCCTCCTCCTGCATTCCTCTTGTATTCAGACAAGAACTATGTGAGTGATATCTGCTTTTGCTCCATTGTTTATTGCTCATACACAAAAAAACATGTAGTGTTTGAAAAAGCAATCATCGCTTTGATTCCTTTTTTAAAAGTTAGCCTGCGTAGTTCAGGGGGCGTGCAGCAGGGGGCTTCCAATTTCCTGTCAATTAGTACCCATTTTCCATTTAAGCCCTGATCACTTGCACCTTCGCTGTCTAGCGTTTTGTTTTCCTCCTCCTCCCCTCCTCCACCTTCTCATACATGCCTTCGCATCGGTCGTCTCTGGGGGGCAAGTGATCTCACTTCCCCGACCTCAGGGCAGGCTTCAGCCTCCCTTGACCTTCAGGGGGTTTCTCACCATGTGAGTCAGAGCGGACCCCCGGCCACACTCTGTTCTTTCGCAGCTCCTGCGCTTATCTTGCCTCACTCAAGGCTGTTCTATACTCTGTCTCAGTTCGGGACATGGCTACTTATGCTCGAGTCCCATACTAACGTTTATGCCTTGTTCTTATCTCAGGTCCCAGGCAGTGTGAAGTCTCGGACAATTGGGGGGTCTAACGAGCACCCCTTTACAGAAGTCTCAGACGCTGGGTACCTCTCCCTCTCTATCTCCTTTCGTGTCCTGGTCTTCCGGGACCGTCTTCCTCTGAGGGGCGGCTCCCCGAGTCATAACCCTCATATGTGTTTTCGGTTGCTAGGTCCTTTGGCCCTGGGTCGTGTCGGCATCGCCGCCCTCAGTCAGTGACCACTTTCTGTATCCTGCCTTCAGTTGCTGGGTCCTTCGCCCCTGGGCTCGTGTCGGTATCGCCGCCCTCAGTCAGTGACCATCCTTCTATCCGGTTTCGGTTGCTGGGTCCTTCGCCCCTGGGTTGTGTCGACATCGCTGCCCTCAGTCAGTGACCACCTTCTATCCTATCTTCCATGTCCAGCTTCGCTGGTCTGCTACTAGAGTGGGCTTCACCTGCTTTTCTATCCTAGGTCCGGTCCTTTCTAGCCGGCACTCTGTCGTACTTACCGCTCACGCCCGGTGAATTTTTATTAAATAATAAAAATATTTGACATAACATGATCTATAGCAACCCCACTGGCAAAGTCAAATATGAGGGGGAGTTTGGGAAGGTGGTGGTATATATGAGGAGAAGAGATGTAAGAGTACAGTATATAGACATATACAGTATATATATATATATATATATATATATATATATATATATATATATATATATATATATATATATATATATATTAATGCATGTAGCAGGACAGGGGGGCCTGCAGCATAAAAAAAATTTTAGTTTTATGGTAGAGACAGAGCTAAAGCCTCCCTGCCAAGGTAATTATTTTGTTTAATTATTAATTATCACCTGCACCTGGCAGTTATTGAAAATCAGAGCCAGGTATATAAATTTATATTAAAGTATTTTTGTTTTGGTTTTATATGTCAGATAAACAGCTTAGGTGTTCTGTACATTAGACAGGGACCAGAATGTGTTTAGTGAGTGCTCAATGAGAGCTAGGTTTTAGTTTGCTTGTTAGGTGTTTGAATAAAAATGTGCAGAAGCGCTTAAAATCAAAGTTTATAAAAACAGGACTGGGTCACAAGGGGCACTATCCCACCCTGACCATGTGTGATAGGGTAGTGTCATGGCCCAAACATCACGGCAGGAAAGAGACTCAGAACCGAAAGCTTCAGTTTAAGTGCTGCTAAGCACTTTATTAAATAAAATAACACATGAAACTCAGTAACAAAATAAACATGGCACGAGGGCCAAAATAAAATGTTCAAACAAAAGAATAAATCACTTATAGGCTGGGCATTAGCCTGCACTACAGATACAAAACAATACAAAAATCACAGCACAAACCCCCACCTGTGATTGCTGGCACGGACAGATTTAATCCAATCCCTGCCAACCTTACATTCCCACACACACTCTATTTACAGCAGCAGGCTTCTGTCCTGATCTAGACTGTCTCAAGGCTGGCCCATGACCTCACAATTCACAGTGCACAATGTTTGCAACTGTTTATATATGGTTGGTACTATTATTATAGCTTCATGAATGTTACTTTGTTGAGGTGTTGGAGAGATTTCTCATTTAATCCCATTTTCTGCACCTTTTGGGGATTAGCTGTCAATTTGAAAAAAGAAAAAAGAAAATTATAACCCGTTACAAAAAAACTGAAAAAGTCTTAGGTGTATGCCAGACCAACAGTTGGTGGAATTCATCATCATATACTATAGGTTCTCATCATGCTTCTCATGCAAGCCAAATAAATGTAGTCTACACCAATACCATGTTTTAGCTTTTAACTTACAACACATGAATCTGTGACCAGTATATTGTTTCAGATTTATTGGAAATGAGAGGTGCCCCTCCATTGAACCTTTTCTATATTAATAAAATATATTTAACCTTTTTTATCCTAGAAATCAGATTTACATCTTTTTAACAGATGAAAAAGTGCTGCTTCTGATTTCCTCAACTAATTTTTTACTGCTCAACATTCCTCTTATATTTGACCCTATCAGACAGATATGATAATCAGTTTTTTTTAATAATGCAGCTGAAATGAGTAACACACATTGCTGAAAGCATGCATGACAAGAAGCCTGAATGTCTGCAGTGTTATGTTTGACATTGCAGAGATTTAGTTGTGCAGTTTGTGTCAGAACTTAAAATTAATGGCTAACCAAACAAGAGATGTTGATGGAGTGATTCGTATCATCTCGGTTGCACACAAAATGTATGAATATCATTAGCAGAACATTTATGCGTTCACAACAACACTTTTTAGTCACCCCCCCCATCCCTCCACTCCTCCTAATTCTCTAGAAAACTGCAGCAGATGGGTTAGGTGACTGATGAGCCAACAATTGCACTCATTAAAAATGTGCACACTTTAAATTTTTCTCACATTCAGCTAAGAGCTCAAGAATGAAATAGTTTTGTCATTGTCAGCAGATAGATAATTGAGTTTGCTTTGATTTTCTGTAACCTCCTGCTGATAAGTGACATCTTCACAAATGTGTTTGAGATGCTGGTTGTGGCCCTGGCAGGGGACAGATGCCACTCTGTGGCTGTCCATTTAGATACATTGTTGGACAGTGTTCTGTCTCTTTAAAGCATGGCTGGTATAATACCAGATAAAACAGTTTTGGTCAACTGTTCAACAAACACAATTATCAGATTGCTTTCTGTCACAATATTTCAGATGTATCCATTGTCTCTGGCAAGATTGGGAGAACACAAAACATACTTTACAACTCTAAGGGATTTTGACATCAAAATACCTTTTTACAGTATCAACTGTTCCTTATTTATAGTTCATGACCAAACAATTTTTAAATCTATAAACATGAAACTCATGCACTAATAATTCTGTTAAACAAATGTGTTTTTTATTAAAAGACAAAATAGATGTCTCTCTCAATAGAGCTCACATTAGTGCTTTTATTTCACCTGAGGTAATATTTACAGCAATATGCAAGGCATTAGTGCTGTAACAAAAACTTACTGGTTCTAGATATAGAGTCATGTATTTGCTGAGCCTCCTGGTAACATGTTTAACAGTAAAAAAACATAGCAGCTAGCTAAATGTAATTTTCACCTGTGAAACTGGGGATGAACAGCAAGACATACCAATTTTTGTTATTATTATCCAGAAAAAAAGCATCATGGACACTGTAACTTCACAGATCCATTCTCTGTTAATATCTTAAGTTACTGTTTGTGGTTTTAGTCAAAATGTACTATACACAGGATTTCAGTTTTAAGGGATTTGTCCCCTTGCCCGAGGCTTTGGATTGGAAATATAAACAGGCTTCTCTGGTGCCATACCAGCACTTTATTGTAGAGGAAAAAAGGTATAAGGGTCATCCAAAACAAAAACCTATCAGCTGTGTATGGCCCTGGGCACTATACCATATATCGTCTATTTCAACTCATTGGAATTCCTATGCATGCAAGTGCCTAAGGATTTTACAGATGTAATGGTTTTTACAGGCTGAATTACCTTCTGCCAAGCTGCTCCATTCACTTATCCTCATCAAAACAAGCCTTGTCCATAAATGTAGCCAGCTTGCTCCCTGTCATAGACCGCCATAAACCAGTCTTGCTTTTAATGTATAAATGCATCTGAATGCAAGGCAATAAAAGAATACATGTGAGTAATCTGAATGAAACACCTGCAGTTACAATTCAAATGGAGTGTTTTTTGAGTATATTTGGTTACAATAACAATGTCTGAGTCCATTTTACTATACGATTAGATGTGTCAGTATAGAAGGCCTGCAATATTATAGCAAGCTATACATATGCTGCATCTATTACAAAATTTTCCCCAACACAGTACAACAATTAAAAAGTCACTGAAATCAATGGGTTTATTTTTGCTGTTTAGACTAGAAAAATGCCATCGTTCCTGTCATTTCAACCAGAAATCAGCCAATAACAGGGATATAAAAGGAAGATGTGGATCAAGCGTAATGCAAAATATAAGAAGATATCAGTTTGGCTATTATGACGATTATAAATCAAATACCAGAAATCAACTAATCACTGTGAAGTATTTGCCATAATTCCAGTATTGCGCCGACCTCATCCTGTGCGTAGAACACCACACCTAATTCCAGTGTTTAAAAAAATGTAATAAAAAGAACTATATACATGTTACATTTTGTAAAATGGATCATCCTATCACTGTTCGCTCTTCCTTTACATTTTAATGATCTTGACACTAGTTTCTCTTAATTATAATTAAAAGCACTGTCATTGTGGAAGAATGCAGAACCCTATGCTATAAGGGACTGTAGTTGTATTAGCTTATCTTTAAGGATGCAAACATTATTATTTACGCAGTAGCAAAATTTTTGTCTTTAACGGAAAGTAATAAAATACTCACAGCAATGGATTTGTTTAGTTTATTGTACAGTTGAAACTTGGGTCTGTACATGGAAAATAACAAAAAGTGAAACAGGAAAAAGGACTTGACCTAGGGTTCAAATAGAGAGTTTGACAGAGAGTTTAATGGGGGCAGAACACACGCCAACGTTACATTAATGATAAGGATATAGCCTTTAAATTATTATTTCAAGAGGACTATGAATATCAGGCAGTCATATTTTGCAGTTCCCTTAATTTCTTCAACTATGTATAAATGGCAGTGCAACATTAAGTCACATCTTCACTGCACTGCACAGTGGCAAACAATTATCACAGCACCATAATTGGTAAAGAGGTATATTTATCATTGACTTTAATTGTTTGGTAGGGCCATACATCTGCTATTTTTATAGCTAAATTTAACTTAGACCTTATTAATAAAATTGAAATTTCTATTGAAACTTTCATCCTTAGAGGGAACAGCTATAAGACAGCAAATTGATTTGTTGGTTGGTACAATGTTTTCACTTGGCAAGTCGTTCATCTTTGAACTGTGTGGTTTGCGTTTGCGTCCAGCCCTTGACTAAAAAACACAGTTGGTAATTATTTTTTCAAATTTGCTAAAGTATGTTACACATAAGAAGTGAATGTTAAGTAAGCCTGAGTAGGTGGTGTGTTCATTTCAAAGCAGACAGAGGAAGGTAGAATGCCATTTTTTTATGGATATGGATTTTATGAAGTTGGAACAGGAAAGAAATTACAGTCACACAAGAAGAAGAATATAAAACCTCTTAAGAGACATTAAAATTAAAGACATTGTGAATTAAAAAAGAAGGTTAGTATCTAGTGAGCATAACTTATTATCTCGTGAGCACCACTTACTATCTCTTGAATACACTGTTGCCTTGTTTATAATATACTACATACTTTAGACATGGTATTTAAGGTGTTATGATTTTACATTATACTTTAGTCCAAGATCAAAGTAAAACACTATAATAGCCATACATGTGTGCTCTGTTACCACAATATTTTACAAGGATTAAGCTCACAAGATAGTATGTTGTGCGCACAAGATAGTAGCCTTCCTTTTTATTTCACCCCATGTCCCTTTAGGGGTTCCGTAGAATAGTGTGTCTTATTTATTTTTAAAAGAAGAATGTCAGTTGAGCTGCAATTCGTTTTAAAGTACTGGCCTATTTGCTTTGTGCATCTTTCAGTTATGTTTAACAATACATATCTGCTAAAAGGGTGTGCATGTATGTAGGGACAGTTTCTTTTTTGAGCAGCTCACACCGTTTGATGTCTTGATTACTGGCTAGAATAGATGATGTAAAAAACATACCACTTACATAGCAGATAACCTTTGTTCACAAATTGTCTGCAAACTGTAGCTTGAACATTTTCAGTATTTTGCTGAAAATGGACATTCTTAGTATGCTTTTAAGGATTATCATTTTATCATTGCTTTTAAAAATTTGAAAAGGCTAATGCACCCTTTAGCGACAATTGGCAACTTTGCAACTACTTTGCACAATACAAAGTAACTTTCATCTTTATGCCATTAAATTTACTTTAAATGACATCACTTAAAAGCCGCCATTACCAGCATTGTAAGCAGGGGACAATTTGATGGGGGGGGGGGGCTCTGCACTTTCAGTTGTCATCCCACTTTCAATTGTCACATCCCCCAATAAAATATTTTCAAATATATTTTAAATATATTTAAAATGATAAATGTATGCTTGTGACGGGGAACTCCCCGTCTATATGAATATGTTTGGAACTGGCAGGGAGGGGGTTAAATTTCGTCTTGGAACCTTGGAACCTGACCATTTACTTTTGTAAGTTCACTTATTTTAGTTTGAACCTCTTTTCTGTTGGCCCTTGTGCCTGTTTGTTTGATTATTTTCGTTTAATAAAGAACTTTATTTTTGCCTTTGCTCTGTCTCTGAGTCTCAACACTCTGTCATCCTGTTACAATGCTGCATCATTTCTCGGTCTTAATGTAAAGTCTTTCATTCGTAAGATCAGTAGCTCATTGTACTAACATAATAAAAAAGATTTTTTCCTTAAAGGAATGGAATCAAAGTGACCTCAACCTTGTATTTCAAAACCCTGTATTATTATTATTATTATTATTATTATTATTATTATTATTATTATTATTATTATTATTATTATTTATTTATTAGCAGACACCCTTACCCAGGGTGACTAACATATCAAAATACATATCAAGAATTACAGTACAATTAAGAGCAAGATACAAAATACATTGACTTCAGTCCTAATAACAGCAAATACAAAACACAGTATGATTTGATATCGGGCCAGTTCAAGAGCAGATAACAGTGTTGATAGTTACATCAGGGTTAGATATGAGTGCAAGTTAAATACAAGATACTACAGATTAGGTTAAGTGCAGGGTTGATTGATCTCCATTACATGAGAGTAGATGTTAAACTTCGTGCTGATTTGAACTCGGCTCTCATCAAGATAAGCACCAACTAAGACGTAGCTTTACAGTAAACTAATGTGATCCATCTGCATCTCCATCCATTTACGTTACTTTCCATCTGATGATGTAGATATCCTTCAGTTGGTGTTGATTGCTGAAGTGTAATGCTGGCTCCAGGGATCAGCTTATTTTGCCTCCCCAGCGCATCAGCACACACAACGGCTGCGATGCTGGCTCCCGGGATCAACCCAATGCGGTCTCCCCAGCGCATCAGCATGACAACCATCTGGATTGAGCTAAGTAGGGTACATCTCTGGGGTCTTCAAGTGGGCACCTTCTGTCCTCGGTGTTTTGTAAACTAGTATGTATGGGGAGAGGCAGAGGGGTGAGGTTAGAGGGGTTAGAGGAGCAGTGACGGAGAGAGGACAGAAGATGGATGTGAGAGGACAGTAACAGGGATGTGAGAGAGAGTCATAGCAGAACAGGAGAGACAGATAGGTACAGTAGTAGTGGGAGCAGGAGCGGTGGGGGAGAGGGTAGACCTGTTTAGTAGTTCTCCAAAAGCTCCAATTTCTCCAAAAGCCTCTCCTTACAGGTCTTTCCTCGCTGGACTACCACAGCTAGACTCCCGGCTCTTTGGTAGAGAGGTTCGGTTGGCTGCCACTTTGTGCTGCCGCTTGTCTATTTACCTAAAAGCACAACATCGAAAATCCAGGTTGGGATAATTGCAGCATTCAAGACACAGTATAGAAAAAGGCTACTGAGGGAAATTCTAGTTACAAGGGATACAGGCTATGTGACTTTTTTTTAAATCCTTCTACCTGAAAGATATGTATCTTGCAGCAGACGCATGGTCCGGCATTCCTTACAAGAACAAGACGTTAGGACCGTCCCTCCCCACTGTCAATCAAGATGTTGAAGAGCTCTAACTTGAAAATGAATACAGTGAGCAACTTCTGTCGAATGTTCAGACACTTCATTAGCAGGATGAACAGGAGGATCTTGAAGCTGTAGTGAATGACTGGCTTCATGTGGATGATGAGTGTGCAGTGACCATATGAAGACATTGTTGACAAAGTGTTGGGGAGGTCAGCTGCCCAGTAAAATGAAATTAACGAGGCAGACGAACCAGCGACCCCATCCCTGCTAGCATCTGGGGCAGTGAAGGGGTTAGAGAGGTTACATTTTTCACGTTCAGCTGTTTTTGAAAGTTCTGTTTCAATTTGCAATTTTGTTTTTGTTTTTTTTTGGACTGTGTTCTTCAATTAATAAATGCAGAATACTGGATGCATGTCACAAATAGTGTAGGTAAGTGTAATTCTACTTTTACTGTATTCACAATATCAGTATGTATATGGCAGTCTTAGTGTAATGCTGCTATGTGCCGTGTCATCAATATACTTCTCCTCTGATAATGTGTGATTGTAATCTTGTAATCAGTGTTTGCTGTGCTTAGTGACCAGTGAAACAGATTAGCTTGTATAGTAATTTATATAATATGAGCTTCAAATTGCCTCAGATAAAGATCTAACTATGTTGTCAGCACTCTTATGACTTATATTAAAAACATTTAAATATATTTTTTAAAAAGTGGGGGGGGGGGGCACAGAAAAAAGGCAGAGGTCCTCCTTAAGGGCCCCTTAAGCCCCCAGCAGCAGTACAATTGTATTATTGTATTCTAAATTACTTGGGAAGTGATTTCATATTATTATTATTATTATTATTATTATTATATTATTATTATTATTATTATTATTATTATTATTATTAATTTGGCAGATACCATTATCCGAGTGTTACAAGGCAGTACTGTACAAGGTTACAATGCAAACCATTTAAATACTGTATAGTTTACAGTAAGTGCAAATAACGCTACTAGAATGCAATGTGAACTAGGATGCAACAAATTAGGATTACAAGTTATATCTACAATGACAAGGTATATCTACAGGACAATGCATCAGATGAGGATCCAGTAACGTGGTGCATAAGTCAGGCAAGTCCAGTGCATAGTAGGAGGGGTTCAATCTAAATAGGTTTTACCCCAATCCGGCTGTTAGAGGCATTTTTTTCCATTAGCCAACAGAGAAAAGAAAGCAATAGCCTTGTTCTAATGAACTTAACTGTTACACACTGCCAGTGTATGTTTAAAAATGCACTATATGCAGCATGAATGTAACATTTGGTCTGCAAGACCACGTCACTAACATACTTTGCATACAATATTTTCTAAACAAATTTGTTAAGTCTGGAGAAAGGCAGACAAAAAATCAAGCACATCCTATCAACTTAATTTTCTGAACTTAAATAAATGAAATAAATGACCAGCAAAATAACTACACACCATACATGCGAAAAGAGAGTGTATGAGTTTGCCTGCACTGGAGAAAATAAATAAATAAACTCTGCTGGGGAAGGGCTGAAATAACATAAACACGACTTCCAAAAACACTAACAGAGAAAAATACAGTATATCTAACTTTACTGATGCTACCAGTGTCACAATGCAATGGTCATACAGGCACGCGGTGTCTTCTGGTAATAGTTGTTTATCTGGTACATGCAGAAATGCAGAGGAAAACTACAACTCCCCTAATCCACGCATGTCAACAACGCTGGCTTCACGTTTAACTTTGGTTTAATGAGTATTATTAAAGCCGTGCTTCAACAGGTGGTGGGAGGATTTGAGTTGCTCCTCCAGTTAAAACTAGGGATCAGACTATATCTCTGCCAATGCTGTGTGTGGTTATTGCAGATAGGAGTTTGTCTCTGATGACCATGAGACTACTTTTTTTTGAAATAACCAGGGGAGTTTAAGTTTGGCACACAGTTTAATGCACACTATCTGATACGATCATGACACCCAATTATCGTCTAATCCTCAAATATTAACTCTGAATATTGATTTATAATTATTATAGCATATATATATATATATATATATATATATATATATATATATATATATATATATATATATATAGAGAGAGAGAGAGAGAGAGAGAGAGAGAGAGAGAGAGAGAGAGAGAGAGAGAAACTGAAATTTGATTAAATTTGTACTCACTCTTTTATCTGAGAAATTTGTTAAATTTGTCTCAGTCTCTTTTTATAACTCGCTATCTAACACTTTTATTCATTTGGATATTCCCAGAGTGTCCACTGCTGCTGGGTGTAACTCATTTTAGTATGCTGCAGATCATGACTGGAATGAATTACAACTCAAGCTAAAACTGCCTGGCTTTGTTTGAGGGTTTTTTTAATGGCCAGCTTGACTCATTGTTGACTGACTCCTGTACCTGCCTGATTTTATTTTATTCATGATTCACATGCATTTGCTTGATTATTTTTCTGTTTTCTTTCACGTTTTATGCACTTTTTGTCATGCTATAACATTGTTCGCCTCTTGGCCAGGTCATCTACCTAGTTAAATAAAGGTTCTCACACACACACTCACACACACTGGAGAGGAGGCTATAGTGGAAAATTATTGACCCGAGGGGCATTTAATTTTCCACTATGAGCTGAGTCTGCAGTACATATATCAGTATATATCAGTCAAAATAGTAAGATAGGCAAAGTTGGATAGTAAATATGACTTTATATAATATAAAGCCATACATATTTGCAAGCCTTTTATTATGCGTTTTTTGATGTATAAAAAATAAATAAACAAACTTTTTTGGCATGAATATCTTAGTGTAGATATGCTGAAGTAGTATACTACTACCAGCGCTACAGATTGCCAACATTTCTGGAGCAAAATAGATTTTATGGTGTGATTCGACAGATATTACTGAATCAATTACTGGATGAAGCTACATACAAATCTATTGAAAAATAAAAATGGCCTCTTCCTGAAGGAAATATTTTATTAAAAAAAAAATCAACAATATAACCACATACAAAACTCTCTGCATCAAAGTTGCTTTTCAAGAAACATATGTGGACTGACAGATCTGTTGTATCCTGTTGCAATCATAGTCTAGCAAACTTTCTCAATATAGTGACAAATTAAATTGATCATCACAGAACTCCTATCTTTAATAATGAACACATTAATTAATTGACAAAAATTAGGAAAATGCAAAAATATAACAATGTGGGAAGTACTCTCTTATCAGTTTCCCATAGTAAAAGTGTAATAAACCATAATGAAAGCACAGTAAATCATACATAAACATCGTAAATAGTGCAATATGGTAACGCATTTTATTAAACAATGAACCACAGGGTATATTATGGTAAATGCATAGAATAACCATGGCAAAAGCATGGGAAAAACGTGAACAATACCATAGTAAACTTTTATAAGAGCTGTAGCTGAGTGTAATCTTCACTGATTAAAGATGTGTCACAAAACTCTTGTAAGTGTGTGGCAGAGTGGTTGCAGTACGTAGCTGTGGTGATGTCACGGATCAGTAAATATAAGAATACAAACCTTGCAGTAGAGCACTGAATAACTCACTAGCTTTCCTTCTCATTAACTACCCACAATCAGTTACCAAACTTTGTACAAATATTTTATCAGTGAAGATTACACTCAGCTACAGCTCTTATAAAACTACTTGTGTGAAGAGAAAGAACTCTGCTTAATATCAAATATTAACTCATAAAGTGGTAGTCCATGCACTAGTCACAGGTTCATTACAAATAGTGTAGATGCCATCCGAAGAGCTCTTTGTGACAAAGCCAAAACAAATCCCAATTTCACCTTGTCATGTATTGAGCATATACCCAAGAGCAGCTTTTAAAACTTAAATGGCCATCTCTATGTCCAAATGAAGTAAAAGCAATAGGACCAAATTGTGAATCAGATTGTACTAATATTTTTATAGCATAGATTGACAAAAAGACAGCTATACAAATAGAGGGCAGGAGCTCTCTTGTTGGTGGCAGTTCATCAACCACACTTTTAGCACCTGACTTGGCATCAAGGAAGAATGGTTGGAATTCATACAAGAATGTGACAAAATACATTTCATTTAAATTCAACACATCCCAAGTAAACTTCTTAGACTCCACAGTATTCTAAATAGATGTATCTATCAAAACAATCTGCGTGTCAAATCTTCAGACAATCAACAATAACTGCATTGTATGGCAAAACAAAAACAAAGGATAACAATGAAAATAACTCAAAAGATACTACAAATTACACTGAGCTATCTGTCCACAGGTCAGTATCCCTACAGCCATTCAAAGTACAACTACAGGAGTTAGTTACAATCTGACAGGTAAGTCTGACTTCCAAACTACTAATTGTATTTATAATATTTATTGTAAGAAATAAACAGATCAGAAGCTGATTGTCACAACTAGCATATCAGTGCTCACTAGATTTGTGCAACATGGTTATGAGCAATTGAACTCCAGACCTGTCAATGCACTTTAATCAACACGATCATGATTTCGAACAGCAAACAATGATTACAGTTCTATACCCTTCCAAAACGCTCCAAGAAAGTTAGAAAAAAGAGCATCACTAACATTACAAGTAATAGGGTCAATAGCAACAAACTAACTTAGTACGCAAGTAAAATACCAATTGCAACCAACTTGGCGGCTGAAGTTGGTCCCAAGCTGCGTACTAAAAAAGATCTCAATTGCAACGAACCCGAAAATAACTGCTCCTGCCTCTAGAGGATACCAAGTACGAGACTAAGTTAGTCTAACCTTTTCTATAGACTAACGATTTATAGTACCGTACTAAGTGAAACAAATGTGAAAAACCCCAAAATGTATTGACAACTTTTGCTATTGTAGAATTCATAATCACAAATCCATTTACATATATTTTACATATAAAAGACATATTTACTTGTATATATTTTTTGTATATAAGGGATGTCATTGCTGGCATTGCAATATATTTGTGTAGCTTTGTAATGAGTTTCATGACATTGTAACAATTCGGAAAAGGATACCCCCTCACTGATCAAATCGCTTCCACAACGAAAGAATTATCTAACGGCAAAATATTAAATTTAAGGTTGAAAGGATTTATTACAAATATAATAAAATAATTGAGAATATTTTTAAAGCTGTACAGTAATTATGTATTACCCACATGGAACAGAATTGCAATATTTAATATATGAGTGATATATTTTTTACATATAAATAACACGCTATATGTATACTTGTGTGAAAGTATGCTTTTAATAGCCAATGCTACATATTAGTAGGCTGTAGAATGCATGGGGTAGGGGTCAGGACCTGTAGGTGACGCAACACAACAATATTGATACACTTGTACAGGGGCACGGCTCTCTTGTATAGTGGATCGGCGAGGTAGGTTCAATCTCTGCCTGTGCAATGCATTTTCATTTTTTTTTCTTTTTTTAATATTTAAAAAAAAAAAAAAAAATATATATATATATATATATATATATATATCTATATATATATATATATATAATAGTATTCAATGTTTAGACTACATACAACACCAAACAAGTTTGTCGGTGGGGGGGGGGCCCCCCCGGGACCCCCGCCCCCGCCCCCTCACGTTGAGAGTGAAACTATAAAAAAAAAAAAAAAGTGCAAGGGTTGTGCGTACATATATCCTTTCAAATTTAAAACTTAAGCATGAATAAATCTAAATAAATAAAATAATTTAGATTTCGTAAAAAAAAAATAAAAAATAAAAAAAATAAAAAACAACCTTTACAAAGACCATACTTTTAAAATATAATTTGTATCAATCGCTCAGATTTTGAGCCCCGGCCCTCTTCAGTTGCTGTTTGGAAGCACACCAAAACAAACCACAATCCTTAATACTGTACTAAAGCTGGAGATCAGCTAGTTCCCAACTTTGTTCCGGTTCTTTTTTCGTTGCAGTTGGTATTAAGTTAGTACACAGCTGAGGATGATCCTGAGATAGTACCAGCTGGTACGCAACTTAGTACGCTGCTCTGTACTAACTCTGCAAGTTCGTTGTAATTGACCCATAAAGCCCATTCAGAATTGCCAGAGTAACACCACTGTGCACGACTACATATGTCTTACTTAATTAACGTACAACTTTTTTCCAGCCCTCTGAATCCTATCTTTCCCTTGTCATTCCACTTTTTACTTAATCTTACTTGCTTATCTTTTTCTGATGTTTTCTGAAATATACTGTTTTTGAGTCTAGTTCGCTTGCATATCTATCCGGTGGTCTCTTTACTTTGTGATTGTTAATGAAAAAACATGTCATCTGTTGTCACTTTTGTGTTTCAACTAGATATTTCCCTCAGTGCATTTTTTCAATGTTTGTCAAAGAATTGCAAGAATGATCTTTTAGTACCCTGCCAGTGAGTGTTGTATAGTTATGTATACATTGTAATTTGGTCTTTTTAAACAAAACAAAAATAAAAGGAAGATTAATAGTGCACCAAACGTGGGAGCTTATATCCCAGAGACATGCATGTCCTCCCTTAGCATGCTTCACTCATGATGCTCGACTTCAAATTAATTTAGTCAAACATCAACAAATAGGGCAATAAATCATGTAAAGCTGTGCAGTCCTACAAAGATTGATTTTGTTTCTTTGAAACATAGAATCCATGTCACATTGTTCAGCTCCTATGCATACATTGGCAAGGCCCTGTATTTATCTAGTTGAAGATTTTAGAAATCTCCATTATATACAGCAATGCATCTGTAGCCCAGCTATTCCCTATCAGTTACTGAAACTATCTAATAACAGTGAAACAATGCTCTCTTTCTTTTTTTACCTTTATAAAGGTTTATGGAGGAGAAAGCTATGGTTTAAAAGTTTGGTTGAAGGCTACAGAATAAATCAAGTAGGTATTTACACTACAAACAATGTGCCAAATGTTCTATAGTGTAACCCATTCACAGCAGATCAATACTGTGTACTCCATCCCTTTGCAACAAGCTGTAAATGTCTTTCACTTTGCCAGTTTTCCTCAATTTACCATTGTTAAAAAGACAGCTAGGCATCAATCCCAGTCTTTTAAAAATGAAAACAAATCAATTCCCGTCCAAAACAACCATTGGAGAGAGCAGCACTTTTGGAAAATCTTTACTGCATGAAAAATGGTTAGACAATAAAATGAAAGACTTTGACACTGGCTTCATAACATTAATTATAAGGAACAGTCCCTTGCAGTTGACATACTGTAGCTGTTATTAAAAAACCTTTTATTGTCTTGGCCAGGGGTGAAACAAAATAAGTCAGTACCGCGAGCAGCAGATAAACACCAACAGTAATCACTTTCTTAAAATAAGATTTGAAAACAAATTAAGGCTGTCAAAAAAAATTGCAATTAATCTCACAATTAAAATCTTTAATCTTAGTTAACTTTGGTTTTAATCACATATTTAATTGATACAATTACTGCATCCATCTCGTTCAAGTTTGTTTTATTACTGATGCGATATTATTATTATTATTATTATTATTATTATTATTATTATTATTATTATTATTATTCCCTGCGATGGACCGGCATCCCGTCCAGGGTGTAGTCCCGCCTTGCCCCCTGTGTGTGCCGGGTTAGGTTCTGGCTCACTGCGACCATGTAAATGATTAAAGTGGTTAATGATAATGGATGGATGGATTATTATTATTATTATTATTATTATTTCTTCTTCTTCTTCTTCTTCTTCTTCTTCTTCTTCTTCTTCTTCTTCTTCTTCTTCTTCTTCTTCTTCTTTTAAAGTTCTTCTTATTGCCTATACAACCTTATATGGTCTTGGACCATCTTATCTTCCAAGATCAGAAAATTATAATCTTCTGACAGTCTCTGAAATGCCTGCACAAAGAGTGCCATATAAATTTAATTTGTATTGTATTGTCGTTGCATTATTATTATTATTATTATTATTATTATTATTATTATTATTATTATTATTATTATTATTATTATCATCCGAAAAACAACCCAGCATAAAAAAAATCTGTTGACCTGTTTGCAGATTAATATTGTTGCCCCTTCTTTAAAATTTTAGATTTATTTACACAGAATTATACAGAAAAACTCCAGCATTTGCTGTTAAATTGTTTGAACCAACTGCTAAATCACAATTCACAGTTTCCGTTAAAAGGAAATCCTTTGCTGATGTTTTTCATTGCCTTTTGAAAGAAAATATTCTCTTTTATAAATAACTTAAAATTGTCGAAATAAAACAGCATTCATCGAGTAATGGTTATAGTCTCCTTTATTGTAAATAATATTATATATATATATATATATATATATATATATATATATATATATATATATATATATATATATATCATAATTCGCTTAATTCATGGGCTTGGAGCAATCTTGAATTTCTAAAATTGTACTCTGCTAAAAGTGACAGGTTTCATTTGTTGTTGTGTTGTTGCTAGAATGTGTAGTTTGAGAAGTGAATGTGTGTTTAGCACGCAGGTGGTACTTCAGATTAGATATAGCCTACATTTGTCATACTGAAATTTCAGTTTGACAGCCTTTTCAAAAGCATTTTTTCTGAGTAGTTCATGGTAATGAATATATCTTTGTAGGGTAAGTAATAAGTAAAACAATTAATAAATAAAATAACAGGGATATATATTCTAATCCAAGGCTATCAATGTTTCATGGCCAGGTGCTGGTGTAGGTGACTACCCAGGATCTGGAAAGTATGGGAATGATTTCAGAGAATACTATGGAGATTAATATGGCCAAGGCAAGTAAACACAATTTTTTAATAGTCGTGCCTGTTACATATACATTTTCAGCCCCTATTGTGCAATGTTTGACTAAGACATTTTTGTATAAACCAAAATTCAATGCAATTTTATTTGAAAATATGTAGCACAACTCTCACTAGAGATCGTGCTAAGATGATGCAAATAATGTTTAAATGAATGTATTGCGGCTCTCTTCATTAACATATTTTTTCTTAGTACATACGGCAAAAATGTGCACTCTGCGAATTGTTGTAACCAAAATGCAAATTGCGGTATGTTTGTGCTACGACTTGCCCATCTTAGTACATCTACCCCATATATACATATATAGATCTAAATATGTCAATTCTCTTGATTTGTAAGTAAAACGTGTAAAAAAAATTATATTCTAAACAATGGTTTTATAATGCTGTGCAATGTTTTGTACAATTTGCATTTTATTAGAATGCACCACATTTATATCTACAGTACAAATTATTTTGTTAATTTTCATCAGGAAAGTTAACGTTTATTTAAAACACACAAATAAAGCAGTAGCCCCATTTTTTTTTTTCATTTAGTTTGTGCTAATAAGGTATAGTATTTTCAAGTGTGAATGTAAAGCTATGCAAAGTTTCAGACAGGAAGTCAATTGGAAATGTGATCATGTGATTAACAGGAAAAACTCAAGCAGAAATTGGACTGAGGTAGAGCTTAGGTCGGCCTGGTTCTCCTCGGCTCACCTCGCACCAACACCCTCTGTGGTCTGCCGGGCACCTCCGGGCTTGCCTGTAATCTGCCCAGAGTTGCGTTGTCCTCTGACACTGTAGCTCTGAGGTGGCTGTATGGTGGGCCTGCAGTGTGTAAAAGAAGCGGCCGGCTGAGGGCACACGCTTTGGAGGACAGCATGTGTTCGTCTTCGCCGCTCCCGAGTCAGCCCGGGGGTTGTAGCGATGAGCTGAGCCTAAAAATAATTGGCTATTCCAAATTGGGGAGAAAATGATACAAACACTTGGTGACTACTAATGGTACGCAGTATTAATGGTACGCACAGTGGGTAACGTACGTAGGGTTGGGGTAGTCAAATAAGTGACCTGCATCCTTAGTGAATACCTACTTAATAGAATTTATTGTCAAAGACTTCCATCTTGCAGTTCCTTCCAATCAGAGGTGATAGTATTCCTGAGTTTCGACAAGCTCATCTTCTCTCAGGAGATGTGTGTCTTACAGCAATGATATGTGCTTGCAATGAACACTCAAGGTAAGAAGTGGCCTCATTAATGAGATAGTACATTTCAGTAAACAGTTTAACAGCTCATTTAGGATTTTCAGATTATGATATAAAATAATTATGCAATATCTGGGAAGACACTTTTAATTTCACCTCACTTCTGAATAGAATACATTAATGCAGTGAGGTTGTAAACTATGGAAAGAGCGTGCATGACTTTAAATTGAATTAAATGAGTGTTCACGCAACTGCAAAAAATAAACATGCAACAGCCAGACCTTTTGTGCAAGGTTGTATCAGTTACTTAAATACTGTCCTGACAGTTTTCACATTGGCAGGTATTCCTGTAACTTCAAGATAACTCATTCACTTTTAATGATGAATTACAATACACTGCAGAAATGCACTACCTAATGAGTAAATCTTAGGCCATGCCTATGTGAAAATGAGCCTACAATGTTTCATTACAGGTATATTGGGGACAAAAGCTTAAAATTATGTTCTTGGAATAACATGGTATGTATTAAATTGCACTTACTGCCCACTATTAATATATAATTTAACAAGTAATTTAGAAATAAATGTATCATTACCTATATACAGTAGATACTTTAGCTATTAAACCTGCCTGTCACATTGCTACCATTTACAGTAATTCATAACTCATTTTGTTAGTTCACTTACAACCACTTATCACATGCCTGTAATACAGCACCCAGATATACATTTAGACTTACATATTGGGTAAGTATTTAATCTGGATGCTTTATAATGAAAGATGTATTACTTGGTTTCTACAAGTAGGGGCTTTTCACAAGCTCCGCTCTGACCTCCGCCTGTGAGAAGCCCCTGCCTGCGGGACCCGAGGTTCGCCACACTGGTGTCAGAAGTGGACGCAGGTACCCCGGCACGCACTTGGAAGCCGTCTGGTGAGCAAGTCCGAAGACGGACCTGAGGCTGGCAGGAGAGGGAGTAGGAATCAGGGCTAGTAGGTGGCACAATCTAAAACATGAAGACATAATCCCAGGAATCTGCTCCTGCAAGGGAGCACGGCTTCTGTACAGCGGTATCGGCACTATGCTTTAAACGGGAGGTCCCAAGTTTGCATTCAACCTCCGTCTATGAGAAGCACCTGCTTGAAGGAACTGAGGTTTGCCGCAATGTTTTAAAAGGGATAGCTGGCTTGATTGATTTTACAGCAGAATAGTGGATGCCTTTCACACAAGATGTCATGTGTAGTTAGAAAACTGACTTTCTTATATCACAGTCAGAATCAAATGCTGATGTCACTTTGGGTCCTATTTACAAACCTTGAACTTGTGAGATATTATTAAATAATAGAATGCCCTAGTGCTCGAATTATGGGACAAAAAGCAGGGGGGGGGGCTCTACAATGCGAGCCCAAAGTGACTTAGTTAGCACAGCCAATCCATATTTTCCCGACTTCACAAGCATATACAAACTTTAGTATGTAAGTCACAGTATTCCAGGACAAAAAAGAACGCTAGTAATAGAAAATCTACGTATTTTTTTTATGCTTAAGGAAATAAAAAGAGTTAAAACATAGGTAACATTAAATATTTAGCTTTATTAAATTGATATTAAGAAATATATACTTTAAATGTCATGTATTGCCCTGTTGGCCATTAAATAACTATCCTTTCAATGCTAAAAAACATAGGTCTTTAAGGTAAATAAGGTATTAAAATTTTAGCTAGCTACCAAAGGACACTGTTACTTTCATGTTGTTAGACTGTAAAGGGTGGAGTAATAATCACATAATCAAAATTATTAAACAAAGATTGTTTATTTTATTTCTGAATAGAGCTAACACGATGTAATACATTATTTTGCTATTAACTTGCTAAGCACTCTTCTATAGTTATTTATTTATTTTTTAATGTTAGTGTGTCCAATTATAAAGTTCTCCCCGATTTCCTCACAATTTGGAATGCCCAATTGCTTTTCTCCTCACCACAGCAATTCCCCACATGGATCAGGAGACCTGAAGATTCAATGGCCGTCCTAAGATCCCATGACCAAGCCAGCTTCCTTTTTAACCCAGGAACTCACCAGTGGATGTCCGTGAGCTACTGACCTCTGGAGGACAAAGGCCAGCCCTGCAGGTATCCGCTCTGAGCATACTGGGCGCCTGGCCAGCAGGGTCCCCTGTAGAGCAATTCAGAGAAACAGTCCCTGCCGGCTTTACATCCCCAACCCACTGGAGTGCCTGAGCCAGTGTGATGCTCCCTTTGGAGTCCCTAGCGAAGACCGGCTTACTTCGCCCAGCCAGCACACGAACATATTATAACGTAAGACTTAGTTCTTGCTTAAACTGTATGCATACCTTTAGGAAGGTGTAACCTATTCATAGAATCAAAACAAGATGACACGGCAACTTTTTCTGCGTGAGCTTCTAGTTGAAGATTTTGTTCCTAGTTTTTGTTGTCGACAAATCCTACGAGACCGCATGCATCCTTATTATAATTATAGGACAGCCTTTTAAATCCTATTTGATTCTAAAGTTTCTTATACGATTTAATAGGATAAATAATTTAAATATATTAATATATATATATATATATATATATATATATATTCTCAACAACAAAGTGCAGATACAATACATTTACAAAATACAAAATACATTAATCCTTATAGTGATTCTTACAGTATCACTCAGTCATGTATTGTAATATAACACTTAAGTTAAACCTTAAATGACAAAAATAAATATTACACTGTACAGTAACTGCTGTAGAGAGGGAGTTTTGTTTCAAACTATCCTAAATATCCTAAAATATAATATCCTAAAAAACAGGACCTGGCCATGCTACAATAACAGACTGAACATACAGTGCCTATAGAAATTCTACACCCCCTTTCAAAATTTTCACCTTGTGTTGCCTTATAGTCTGGAATTAAAATGCATTAAAATAGTTTTTTTTTTCATTTATCTACATATCCTTCCCTACAACTTCCAAGTGAAAAAAATATTCTAGAAATTTGTAGAAAATTAACAAACAATAAAAATTGAAATAGCTTGGTTGGATGAGTGCCCACCCCCCCCTTGTAATAGCAATCTAAAATTTGCTCAGTTGTAACCAATCACCTTCAAAATCACACACCAAGTTAAGTGGCCTCCACCTGTGTTAAATTTTAGTGATTCACATTATTTCAGGATTATTTCAGCAGTTCCTGTAGGTTCCCTCTGCTGGATAGTGCATTTCAATGCAAAGACTCAACCATGAGCAGCAAGGCACTTTCAAAAGAACTCCAGGACAAAGTTGTTGAAAGGCACAGATCAGGGGATGGGTATAAAAAAATATCAAAGGACTTGAATATCCTTTGGAGCATGGTCAAGACGATTACTAAGAAGTGCAAGGCATATGGCACTACCAAGACCTTGCCTACATCAGGTCGTCTCTCCAAACTGGATGACCGAGCAAGAAGGAAACTGATCAGAGCCTACCAAGAGGCCGATGGCAACTTTGCATGGCTTTCATGGCCAAAACTGGTCAAAGTGTGCATGTGACAACAATATCCCAAGCATGCCACAAATCTGGCCTGTTTGGTAGGGTGGCAAGAAGGAAGCCATTACTCAAGAAAGCCCACCTTGAATCTTGTTTGAAGTATGCAAAAAAACACTCAGGAGATTCTGTATCCATATGGCAAAAAGTTTTGTGGTCTGACAAAACTAAAATGGAACTTTTTGGCCTAAATGCAAAGCGTTATGTTTGGCGCAAACCCAACACAGCGCATCACCCAAAGAACACCATCCCTACTGTGAAGCATGGTGGTGACAGCATTATGTTACGGGGATGTTTCTCATGGGCAGGGACTGGGGCACTTGTCAGGATAAAAGGGAACATGAATGGAGCAAAGTATAGAGAAGTCCTTGAGGAAAACCTGCTGCCCTCTGCAAGAAAGCTGAAACTGGGATGGAAGTTTACCTTTCAGCATGGCAACGACCCAAAGCACACAGCCAAAGCTACACTGGAGTGGCTAAGGAAGAAAAAGGTGAATGTCCTTGAGTGGCCCAGTCAGAGCTCCGACCTAAATCCAATCGAAAATTTTTGGCATGACTTGAAGATCGCTGTCCATCAATGCTCCCCAAAGAACTTGACAGAGCTCTAACACTTTTATAAAGAAGAATAGTCAAATATTGCCAAATCTAGGTAAGCAAAGTTGATAGAAACCTATCCCAACAGACTCACAGCTGTAACTGCTGCCAAAGGTGCTTCCACCAAATATTAACTCAGGGGGTTGGAGACTTATCCAGTTATGATCTTTCAGTTTTGTATTTTTAATATATAATTTTTTTTCTCAATAAAAAAACTTTTTTACCCTTAACAGTGTGGAGTATGGTGTAAAGATAAATGGAAAAAAATCCTCATTTAAATGCATGAATCTTTGTGGCACTGACACAACAAAATGTAAAAAAGGTCATGGGGGTGTAGACTTTCTATAGGCACTCTATATGTCTGTTTCTTTTATGTATTTTTTGCTTATTACTTATCCTACAATAATATATTCTGTGTGTTTCTCTGTTGTGTTTCTGTGTAGATTAATTACCATGATCTATTCCATAAAACGATTTTCCAGGCAGAAACAATGTAAAAGTAGACTTTAAAAAAGAAAATGTATCCCTGGTACTATGGTTTCTGCACAATAAACACAAAGGGAAAAGACACATTTTCATAAAGTAACATCATTACTGTGGTTTACTTACATCTTTTTTTTTTTTTTAGATGTACACACAAGTGAAAACGTTTAACTGAAATAAACTCTTCAAAATGTTTTAGAAAAGGGGGCATTGTACAAAAAAAAAACACCTCACCGTTTTGGTTTTCATTTATTACAGTCCTCATAACTGAAAATACTAGGATCACAACAAAACAAAACGTTGATCACTATACTTAACATGTACCTTGCGAGTTGGGCCCCTTGTTTGAAAAGCGTGAAGCACACCTCCATCTGTATCCTGATTCGGACTCACTTACCAAAATCTGAAGCAGCACTTTCTTGATCCTGTTTTTTTAATGGTAATCCCTACTGTCCCACACATCACTTGCCATTTTAGAAACTTTCATGGAAATTCAATGTGGTAAATCAGTGCAAGGCTAAACGCATTATGATAATTATTTCTAATATTTATCAACTATAATTTATGAAGAATGCTGATGTGGCATTTTGCCTTCAAATTCATGTGCAGCAATGTTCGTTTTGAATATTTCAGATAATTTCTCTGCCACACTAAAGAAAATAATTAATACTTCATAATAATTAAAACTACTCCATACCCCTGTTTTCACGTTGCACTATTAAAGTCTTCTATCGTTGATTAACAAATGAGCACCAACACAAGGCAAAATGGGCAGAGATTTGTGACTCATGCCAAAATGAAATCTGATCAAAATGAAAGCTCGGCCAATCAGCATGCAGTGATTATGCTGACATTAATGGTGGCCAATGGCAGCTAACAGAAACAGAAGCAGTATGAGGAAACAGAATGCAAGCAGCACAAACTGTGCTGAATGAAAGCACATTTTAAAAATGCGCTAGTGGACTTTGTGAGTGGATGGAATGCATCCGCGTTTGTTGAAAAGCAGATTAAATAAGTCCCAGTGCCCAGTACCGGTGAGTAAAGGCAGAATTTCACCATTGCTTATAGGAATAATTTTAAAGTGCTTACATGATCTTACAGGAATTATTTTAATTTCTTAAGGATTCCTATAACATTTCCTATAGGACTTCCTACAGGATTTTTTCATGGGTTATATTTTAATGTATAATTCAATATTTTTATTTATTATCCTTACAAGGTACACAGTATTTGAGACAAGTTTTTATGAATGGAAAATGTTTCAGGGACATAGAACATTATTTAACATTATTGAAGTTATATTGATTAATAATGTATAGACTTTCCTAAAATGTTGTTTTCAATTTTAATAGTTTATACCATATATATGTATGAATATAATGACATACCTGCAATTCCCAGTACAAAATATTACTTAGATGTAACATTATGTAAACATATTGTGGCAATCCTAGGGGTGAGGTAATCAGTTTTGTCGGGGTTGTGTCCTCACACAAAATGGCTGATGGGGAAAACTACCCGGAGACAGGTGTCTTGGGAGGAATGTGATGAGGTGCTAATGGATTATTAATGGGTTGTTGATAGGGCAATCAAACTCCAGCCACACCTGTATTTAAAGGGCAGCTAAAACCTCAGTAAGGGTGTGTGTATTTGGAGGTGAGACAGCTTTTGCTGGATCGGTTTAAGAGAGAAGGAGAAATTATTGAACAAAGAAATTATTGAACAACTGTGCGTGACTTAGATTGTTTGAACTACTCTGCCGGTAGCAAGACCCTGTCTGTAGGATAACCTGCTTTGTGTACTGAACTTTGTGACCCAACTCATCTGCTTGGGACCAAGGAGATAATAAACCAACAAGCGCTGTCCTGATAAACTGTGATGCCACGGTGTGTTGCTTCTGTTCTCGGACCAAAGTGTGCTTAAGTTAGACTTTACAGATCAATACTTTGTCACTATATTATTTGTCACTTTTTCAGTAAAATCCTAAACTTAACAAGAATTCATAATAAGAAGGGCAAGTGTTATGAAAACAAATGCTGAATACATCACTAATCCATGATTACTTCCTATGAACTCACAATAAATAAATAATGAAAATGAAAACAGCAGTGACAACTTTCTTTTATTTATAAAATGAAATACATTGCTCTCATTTTTTCTATATTCAAAATGAACTGTAGATATTTTTTAGTTAACTACCTCCTCAGCTTAAAACTGTAATTAGTTATACCTTTTTGTAAAGTTCCAAAATAGCCGGACACAAAGGGATGTAGGAATATTGTCATTTTATCATAATCAGCTGTACTATGACTGATAACCTTATAATGGGAATGCAGTTATACATCGTTGCTGCCCTCTCATTAACCCAACTGCATCCACAATTTTCTCCAGCTGACAGTTCAATTAGGCTAATCTTGGCAGTATGCTGATTTTTTAAAATTAATTTTTATTATGATAAGGAGTGTTGGACCTTTTTTATTTGTTTTGCAGAGCAGATTTGATCTCAATGCCTGCTGCTGCTGCTGCAAATACATCTCTGCCCGCAATGTCCGATTAGCTGTAAGCAAGTGAAGCAGTCATGCTACTTATTCCCTTGTGTCATGTGGCAAATCACCTCTCCTGATTAGAAAAAAATACCTTGGCAATGTCAAAACTAGGACTATAATAAACAACTCAGGGGTGCTCCTGGTGAGGTGGACAATTTCTTGGTAGGAGGCTCTAATTGCTTCAATAGCTTTTCATTGTTCTAATGCACTTAAGTGAATTAGACACTGCAGTGTCTCGGAGTACCACAGCCATTTCTGACTCCATTAATATGTAAGATTTGAGCCAAATGCTTTTAAATGATAGTTTCTCTTTGTTTGTAATTTCAGAGTCTATTGATTTCCTTCTGTTCCCTTCATTATGATTTCAATTGATTACCTTGGCAACTGCAAAACAGTGATTGCATTGACACTGTCTGAAACTACTGAGATGGCGTTTGAATAGGAATTCTACAACCTGATGGAGAAAATGCTTGCAATGCTTGCAAGAGTCTTACATTAGTACTACACTTAGCAAAGCTTGGGTTTTATTGGGAAACATGTTGCGAGTGGATTCATGTTTCACAGCTTGTTCTCAAAAGGCTGGGCTTGAGAGTCAGGATTCATTTCTGGTTTCATTTCCAGATGTGTAGAATAAAACAGAATATTAAACTTTGTTCAAGTAACATATGTGCTTAGGATGCATATTCAAAAATAACACAGTAAGAGACCATAACACATTTATTCATACCCTGCTTGCCCACATCCAGCCATACGCACACATTAAAACTATTAACACATAACATGAGCTTTCCATCTAAACTCAATTACAGAAAGAAAGGTACATCTTTTTTCAATGGAATTAGGGGAATCAATCTAGATTATAGCAGTTCTTAATTATAAGAAATGGCTGCCCAATACGCACAAAAAAAGCATAGAATAAAATGTAGTGAGTGATCAGGAGTGGAAGCAAAAACAGATACTACTACTATTTGAAGCTGTTAACTTTCCACATTTAACTTTAAAGAAAAAAAAGATTGGAATGTGTTATGGTCTCTTACTGTGTTATTTTTGAATATGCACCCTAAGCACATATGTTACTTGAACAAAGTTTAATATTCTGTTTTATTCTACACATCTGGAAATGAAACCAGAAATGAATCCTGACTCTCAAGCCCAGCCTTTTGAGAACAAGCTGTGAAACATGAATCCACTCGCAACATGTTTCCCAATAAAACCCAAGCTTTGCTAAGTGTAGTACTAATGTAAGACTCTTGCAAGCATTGCAAGCATTTTCTCCATCAGGTTGTAGAATTCCTATTCAAACGCCATCTCAGTAGTTTCAGACAGTGTCAATGCAATCACTGTTTTGCAGTTGCCAAGGTAATCAATTGAAATCATAATGAAGGGAACAGAAGGAAATCAATAGACTCTGAAATTACAAACAAAGAGAAACTATCATTTAAAAGCATTTGGCTCAAATCTTACATATTAATGGAGTCAGAAATGGCTGTGGTACTCCGAGACACTGCAGTGTCTAATTCACTTAAGTGCATTAGAACAATGAAAAGCTATTGAAGCAATTAGAGCCTCCTACCAAGAAATTGTCCACCTCACCAGGAGCACCCCTGAGTTGTTTATTATAGTCCTAGTTTTGACATTGCCAAGGTATTTTTTTCTAATCAGGAGAGGTGATTTGCCACATGACACAAGGGAATAAGTAGCATGACTGCTTCACTTGCTTACAGCTAATCTGACATTGAGGGCAGAGATGTATTTGCAGCAGCAGCAGCAGGCATTGAGATCAAATCTGGACATGGTGGCACCACACTTAATCACAATTTGTGTTAGGTTAAATAGGCTTCCTCCTTTTCTGAATACAGTGGCTAGAGTGGAAGTTCAGCCACAAGCATCTCACTTTAGGACACGTTTATTAAGGGAAGCCCTAAAAGCAAGAGGTCTAATTCTGTATTCTCTATGGACATGGTGGCACCACACTTAATCACAATCACAGGGCCAGTTCCATGCAGCAACCAATGGTGCCCCAATTTATAACGATTGACCGTAAGCAACCTCAATAACCAGTGATTAATTTGTACAGAGAGAGGTACCAAGGCCCAAACAGTGACAATAAATAAGAATACGATTTTGTCACGGTAAAAATATTTTAAAATCACGGCACAGTCACAGCTAAAAATAGACAATTTCACGTAATGGTCACAACTGAGATTTGAACTTAAAAAATATGTATTTATTATTATAATACATTGTAATATTTTAGTATTTTTGAAAAATAAACATATTTAATGAATTGAACATGTTTTTTTTTTTGTTTTTTTTTAACAGTTCCTTTTCAAACAACTGTAAGAAGAATATGCTTATATTCTCCTGCTACAGACACATACACCTTTGCCAGGACTTGCTCTCTTGTACTTCCCCATGTCGAGACACATCTCTTGTCTTATTACAGCCCGCCACTCGAGCAGCAGGAAAGCTAACACTCAGACTCCACTCCCACGTCACTCAGCTGTCTGGTACAAAAAACAAAGTTAACGGCAGCGGACTATCTCTAGCGCATACAAGAACTTGCAGAATGCATAAAAACCGTCTTGAGAATTTTAAGATATTTGTGCATTATATTACGCCTGACTGAGAGATTCAATTTAGCAGGAATCCATCAGATATTACAAGCCTGAAAGTACCTCCAGGTGACCCAGAAACTGGTGCCCGAACACAAGTCCAAGAATGGCCAGTCTGAAAAGAATAGTAAGGGTCTAGCCGTGGGTATAATGAATGTGTGTCAAGTACTGAAAGGTTAAATTATAAAATACGGAGTGTGTGATTTTAAATGAATGGTACTAAGCAAGAATAATGCATCGCACAAGATGAGTGGAGACTTGGAAGTGGAGCTAAAGATTCTGTTTTAGAATACTAAATTGTATTAATCCTTGTAAGTCAGTTGAACCAAACTGTAGTGTAAACTAAGACATTGGGGACCTCTGGGCAAATTTACAGATGTAATCAGCTTAATCAAACAAAATTATTTCTTATTAGTACTCACTATAGATGAACTATGAATAAAAATAATCATTTGGAATTTTGGGCATGTATGTAGACACAGTGGCCTTGTTAATTGGCATATGATAAAACCAGTTTCTATTTAATCATACACAGAAAATAGAAAAGCTTCAAAATTATGTTACCGTACTTCTAGTTAATACCTTTATTAACAATAAATATACTAGATCATGATCGACAATAGCTTGAGTACAGTATTGAAGGTCCAAACCATGAAGCAGTTATTGCAGCTCAACAGTTATTGTTTGCATACCACCATTCTCATACCAAATGATAATTCAGCTTTTTTTCTCACACAGGCATTTAATTGCGGGAACTTCAAAGCTCAAACTGACTATTGCATGGCTAAAGCATACGTATTTAAATGCTGACTCCTAGTGGTGTCAGTAATGCTATGTACATGCTTCAAATAGGATCACCAGCATTAATTAAACGTTCGAAAAATTGCTATTATGTTGTAAAACTAATTTTACTTTTTGTAGTTTCAGTGCAGTTGAAGGGAACTTCATATAATTACAAACTTGCTTTGCTGATACTAGAGTTGCTATCAGCTTTACCAAGCCATTATTCCTAAACATGTTTTTTCTATTAACCCAGCGCAGTCTTATGTCGGACCAGGTCCGACATTACAATTTTCCATTTCCCGTCCAAAATCATCAAAAAGACATAAAGCACGGGTCTCTAGTCGTTTTTTCTACAGAAAAAGCTGAGAAAACCTTTCAATGGCAGAGTCAGACCGATAGGAGCTGAATGAAACCGAAAAAAAGGGCGTATCTCATAGCCCCATGCATTACAGAGATAACACAGACATAACAAAGGAGGTAGCTGCTTCTGCATCCAGCACTCAAATAATATCACGGAAAATATTTTAAACAAGCATGTAAAATAAACAACACATGTGAAAATAAATTGGACCTGATGCATCTGGCAAGCGCTGAATAAGTGGAACGCCAAGGGTTAAGATACATTGATAAAATGTCAATGAAAGGTTTGAGTATTATGTTATTTATTACAATAGAATGTTACTGACACATAACTTGTGTAAAGCTTCATAAAGTATTTATAAGATTGCTTATACTGTAATTGTCTTAGTTATAGATCCGTGTAACACTGTTTTGTGATAGTATGTTGGTATTATTAGGGGTGTGCTGGATAACGAGTACAAAAGAGTATTTGTAACAAGTATTGCAATTGTTCAGTACGAGTATTGCATAAGTAATATTGCTATTACTCGTGATTCGGAGAAAGAAAATATGTACAAAAAAATAAATAATAATAATTGGCTCTGTGGAAGAGCAAAGCTCTGCCCTTTTTAAATTGGCAGGGATGGGGTTAACTTCCCCTACCTGCCTTGGTTCATTGTGTTCAGGTGGCTGGGCGCTGATTGATCGTTAATTAAACTAATCATCTAATCAACCCCAGCCACCTGAACACAATGAACCAAGGCAGGTAGGGGAAGTTAACCCCATCCCTGCCAATTTTAAAGGGCAGAGCTTTGCTCTTCCACAGGCTCCAATAGGGCATTGACAGTGTCAACTCACATTTAGACACAGAGAGCCAATCCAGGGGGGGAAGGAGATCAGTCTGACACTCTCTGACACAGTGGAACCAAGTGTCATTCTGTGTTGCATGAGTGCGATGGGCAGATAGGCAGAATGTTCGGCTCAGAAACATTCTTTTCAGAGATATAGTATTTTCACATTGAAAAAGGGATTTCAAAGGAATTTCCTAACAACCTTTCTAAAATAATATAATTTATTTTTCAGACCTTAGCTTTTTCAAGGCTAATCCTTTAGTTTGTGCATTTTTCAAAAAGGAAAAAATTACTGGTGTATAATTTATTTAAAGGGGGTTCTGTGTTTTTTAGCTTCTCTTTGTCTCACAAGAATAGCCATTTTGTGAGTGTTTAAAAGCTTTAGCGTGCTATATTGTTTACACACAAAGACTGTTTTACTATACATGTTTTACTTTAAATCTTGAAAAGCAAAACAGTCATACATAATCTTATAAGAAGATATTTAGTTTTCTTTGTTTTAACAAATTAAGATTTATTGTGCTGTTTTTTTTTTTTACTTCATTTAAACTCATTTCCTTGTTTTAGTTCAACTAAAATAATAGTTGCATTAAAAGAGATTTTGTGAAATGCAAACTGCTTTCAGGTGAAAAAAGAACAAAATTGAGACAGCAGCTGGTTTAAGAAAAAAAAAAAGAAATAGGATCATGCAAGCAGCAGTCATTTGACAAGCATAACATTTTTTGGGGGGTCATTAACAATGTGAAAACCAGCAAGAGACTGTGAGAGAGAAACACAGTGAATATCAAATAGCTGATGATTCAGAATAAGCTAGATGCAAATATAAAAGAGAGAGTGTCAAAAACAACAGATGTAAGTCAGGCAGTTATTTGGGCATTTGGAACAAGCAGCGATGAAGTGATCAGGTTACATTCAAGAGCTGGAACACTGAGCACATTGAAATGAATGCACATTTGTGAGTTCAGTATGCATTATAATGAGAATGCCACTGTATGCATATCACAGTTACACAAGAACATTAGCTTAATTCATGGCATTTACCACAGTAGATATTTACACAGTGATCTAGCATCACCAGTGCCAGTTATTGTACCTCCAAAGCATAATTTTGTTCTATTATATGTAACATTTTGTCCTTAAAGATTCAGTTGTAAGCAGCCACTCGTACTGCATATTGTGTTTTGTCATCTTAGGTACTGTAAATATTTGTTCCACCATCACCAGCTGCAAACTCTTTACTCATACCTGCTGCATCTACTGCTATTGCACCTCCACTTCCTCACAACTTGGCGGGAGCCCCTCCAACCCCCGGAGGGCTTGAGTACCTAGTGGGAGTCCCGGAGTGTGCTGCATGGAGCATTTGCATCAGGAGAGATCCTACGTTACTTTACCGACTCGGATGCTACGTGCCCTTTCTGAGATCAGTCCGAGTTGGTGGCTCGCATTTATTTTTTATGCTCCAGACTTCAGCCATTCTTTCGGCTGTTAAAGAACCTCCTGCTGCAGTTCTGGCTGTATTTTTCCCCAACTCTCCTCATTTTTGGGCACTCTGTTCTTGGCTCCACCAAGGCAAGAGACCACCTGGTAAATCTGCTCCTGGCTCTTGCTAGACCGGCCATCTACAAGACCCAAAAGCGTAATATCACCAGGAAGGGTCTCTTTGACTGCGAGCCATGTTCAGGGCCCTGGTCCGGTCCCGGATTAAGTTAGAGCACGCCCATGCGGAGTCCGCCGGCAACATGACGGCCTTTATCGACCAGTGGGCTCTAGGGGGCGTGTTCTGTGCTGTTTATTTTACACCCTCTGTTTAAAATATATATTTTTTCAGAGTAAAACAAGTTTAAAAGGCATGGAATCACAAAAGGACACACAGTACTATATCTCCAGCCAAGCCCCACCCCTTGTTTGCAGTATTTTTCACATAGGTCTTTATAGACATGCATACTGATAAATCCTCTCCTGATCACTCATTTTATCACCAAACTCCTCAATAATGCAATCCAAGTCATTATTTTGTTACTATAACATCTCAAAAAGCTCTGCAAATATCTGTGATATTCTTTGAGTGCTGGATGCAGAAGCAGCTACCTCCTTTGTTTATGTGCCTGTTATCTCTGTGGGTCTATCAGATACACCCCCCCCCCCCTTTTTTTTTTACTTCACTTGGCTCCTATTAGTCTTATTCAGCCATTGAAAGGCTTTCTCTGCTTTTTCTGGTGAAAAATAGAGACCTGTGCGTTATGTCTTTTTGATGATGTCGGACAGAAAAGGGAAAATTGTAATGTCGGACCGCAAAGGGTTAAGCAGTGACCATTCTTTGTCTGCCACCGACAGCATCATGAGAGTAGGCATTCTTAGGTAAAAAAAAAAAGGAAAAGTCAAGGAATGAAGAGCCCCATTGAGGTCCAAGTAAAATCAGATGTTAACAAAAAATAAATACTGCACCTGGTCTTGTTTTTTTAGGAAAAATTAAGTGGTTCCTGACTCTTTGGATGATGGGACAGACGGGGTGAATGCTGTGACAATGGGACCATTGAAAATGGATGTTCTGATCAAGAACCAATGCCTGACAATGGGATGATATTGTCACCTACCCTGGATATTTTTTGTAAATAATGTGAAATTTGAAGCATTTACTGCAGCGTTGAATATGTTTAAAATGAATGTAGGGAAAATATTGGTAATCCTACTTTTAACAATGGATCATCAGCAAATGTGTGTTATATAAAGGAATACATCTGTGGGTATTATATCGAAATTCCTACAAAATATAATGGAGGCTTGTTACTGTGAAAAGTACTGAGAGGAAAGGAACTGCAGCCTCCCAATGTCTTACAAATAGATAGTTAATCATGCATGTACTATTTTAGTACCTGTTCGACGGTCAGATATGATTGTTTTTTGTAGTTATAGTTCCAGCTGTTAAAGATTCTGATCTGTATAATAAAACTGGTAATAAGATGGTATTTGGGTGAGTGTTATAAGTGAGGAGAGATGTGTGAGAGGGGTGGGAATAATATACTGTTCCCAAGATCGGTTGAAAGAACTGAATGGCACCTGTGGCTGGAGTAATAATGGGACTGGTACTAATTAAACTTGTGGTATGACTGTGGAAAAGGTCGAAGGGGAGTATACTAACATACAACCTATGGGCTATAATAAGTTTTGTATAAAATGTAGTTGTATAAAATCAGGTTAAATTATTTTCTTTTTTGCACATGTGTAAAACATACAATATGAACTGGAAATAATTTGAATTCTACCTAAAATAGAAATAATTGGAGAAGGTGTGTGGTATCTTTTATTTGTTTATTTGTCAGGTAAATGGCTTAGTCATCCTACAAGATAGTTTAGGTTCCTTTTTGTTTATTTACTTATAGCTCGAAAAAGAGGTAGCCATTTGTTTTGTTTTTGTGTGTTTATTAAAAATAGAGAGTCGGCGCTCTTAAAACTCCAAGTTCCTGTGTCTTGGTCTGCATTAAAAGGGGCAACGAACATGTGTAAGTGGTCGCTCTATCACTATATATATATATATATATATATATATATATATATATATAAGCGCCTGTTATCTCCACTGTACCTGACAGCCATCAATTCTTTTATTTTGTTCAAGGAATGCACTGCGGAAAATATCAGTAGGAGAGATTGCATCTTGACACAAGCCACAGTGCTTCAGCAGAAACATTTCAATCAGAAAACTGCAAAGCAGCAGCTCAGTCTGGATTCTGTTCTGCACTGAGTGACACATGCAAGTCCACACACCAGTTTCTTTTGAAATTTTTATTTTTGTTATAGATTTTCATTTTTAAGTATTGCTTTTATGTGTGGTAGGTTAGAAAATAAACTCTTTTATATTTAATTGTTCATTTAAATATGGCATTTTGTCTGTGCAGATGTTTGATATGATGTGCTTGATTAACATTTTTTGAGTTGTATCCGACAGTTAGTCTTTCATTTTAATACTGATGTTTAAAATGTAACCATCATAATGACTGCCGGTGGCGGTTTTAGGTTTTAGGTATGTGCAGGGTTTTAGCTAGGGTTTTTCTTGGTGTCCAGAACCTTCTGTGATTTATACATGTTTAGTATAACTTTTTGCTCTCTAGTTTCTGCTGACCTTGAGGAAAAGCAGATGGTATCTGTCAATGTGCTTGAAATATACTTGCTTTGTTTCATAACGCTTAGGTAACTATAGACCAAATCTGGGCATGGAATTTATGAGCTATGCGTATATATGTGCTGTTGTCACAGAGACAGCCGAAGTGAGCGGCATCAGAACCAGGGGAATGAAATGCACGAAGACAGATGATGTGAAATGATGATGCCGCTTGCTTGCGCCGGTTTATTGTAAATAAAAGATTTAAACATGAAAACAGAAACACGGCACTCTACACCAAAATAAAAGAGACAAACAAAAACTGACTATACTTAACAAAACGGTGCACGGACAGACACACTTACAAACACGGTGAGTTTCTAAATAAGCAAGTATCGTGCTGGTCCCACCAGCACGCAATAGCAATTGTTGTAAATAGTTTATCCTCCTCTCTCTCCATTTCTCCACTCACCTAACACCCAACCGCGAGTGAGTGAAAACATGCTGTTTTTATGCAGCTGTACCAAGACTCGACTGCTAATCAATCATTCAATTGGAGTCTCGGTACAACTGCACATGAATTAATAAAGTGCAATTCCCCGTGCTCACATATTATTACTTTTTACTTGCACGTGAAGTGCTGTGCAATCCTCGTGCCTAAATGCAAATACACATTTTAAACACTCGTGTTACACAGATCCGTTTATATCCCGTGTACCAATAACTATACACTAACATTAAACACACAACATAACAGAAAATATACACAGGGGCGGGCACTTCGTCACAGCTGTACATGCTCATCTACTGATGCCAATAATGAAATGCTCTTTGTTAATTTTGACAATCTTTGTTCAGAATATTTGACTGTAATTGAAGATAACCTTATACTTTTTAACTTTAGTAGTTTATGTATTTATTGGGTATGGTCATTGAACTCTGGGTGTTTACACTAAGTATCTAATTCGTAGTGAAGAACCCAACCCAGCCTATAGCTCACATAGCACTAGGTGGAGGTAGCATTCCATTTTGGGAAGATCTTGCAGCCCCTGATTCAGCTAAGACAACGGTTTGAAATTCATTTCTGCCACTACACCACAAGAACTCAGACTTTGCCTTTCCCCTTTAACTCTCTGAGAACTTGTGTGAAGGAGTTACATTCATAATAACAGGTAATAAATGATTGGTTTGCACTTCACACAATGTGATGTACCAAAGACTTACTGCAGTTAATATACAGTAAGAGAATGTAGATTCAAGGAACTAAAGGGAGGCATTTGGGCTGGGTATGGATGAAAAATAGTTTGAAACGGCAAAGCATTACAAGTGCTGGTGCTGAGCATAGCGCTCTAATGTGCTAAAAAATTAAACCTTGAAAATTATGTTAAAATCAATATGCAGAGACATAAAGGTGTCGAGAGGTATGACAGGGAGAACATGAATCGAGCTGCAAATCTCCCTCCCGACCTGAGAGGGTACTAGGCAAGGCTAGAAGTATCTTGAACAGGAAATGCACCGGTTCAAAAGTCACCGTAGGGGTGGAAGTTAGACCAGAAGTCAGCCATCTTTTTGTGGGGCAAATCTGTGGAGAACCTGGATTTCTTTACAGTGATCAGATGTGTTTGCAGCGATTGGACTGGAGGCTGTGACACGCTGATCACAGGGAGGAGTCTGATAGTATTTAGGGAACACAGTTTTGCTGAATACTTCCCTTGTCTTTTGGAGGTTGGTGCATAACGAGTTGGAAGCTGTTTTCTTATCTCTTGTACACAGATGGCAGTCCTTGGAGCTGGAACTGAAATTCGCGGACAATCACTGCAGCTGGAACCAAGAGGCACGTCACCCAACCCTACTTCACCCCCCCCCATCACGCATGTCTGAACTTGCACTTATTTGTTTTGCATATCTGTTGGTATGGCCATTTGATTTTATAGCATTGTAAAATAACTTGCCTGGGCCTACACCACATCACCCTTCACATCCTGACAAGTGGTAATGAAAAGGTTGTTGAGGATGGCTATTGCTTTTAATAGGAAGTCCAGTTGCCCAAAAGTTGTTACTCAGCTTTAGGGTTTGCATGTTAAAACACATAGTCCAAAGCAACTCACTTTTAAAAAAAGCCTTTTGGGGACATTTTAATTTAATATTCTGTTTAATTTGCTTAAAGGGATACTTTACAACATCTACCTTTTGATAATATTTAATTTCTTACTTGTTTACTATTCTTTAAAGTTTGTTCTCCATCATTCTGTAACTATTGTGGTGCTGTTTAGATAATATATACTGTTACATCAGACATGCTATTTTTAAACCACTACATTTTCAGGTTTAAAATCTGGAAAATGTAATTGGAAAAAGCATCCCTTTAACATTACAGCCCTAGAGACATACTGCACAATTAGTCCATTATATTATAATCGAAACATAGTTTCAAAGCTGTTTTGTTTTATTGGCTATGGGGACATGTGACAGAAAGAATAACAATCTCCCTCCCAACCTGTGAGGGTGCTGTGTAAAGGGAACAGTGTGGCCCGGACTGAATGGTCCATGGCCACGGTCAGTTGGAAGTCGGTCATCCAGAAAGGGGGGCAGAGCCACACTACCAGACGTCATTGCCTTAATGCGATAGGTGATGTGTCAATCACGGATTGGAGGAGACATGATGGACTGAGGGTATTTCAGGGTATGTGGCCGAGCAATCTGTTCCTTTGTTATGGTTATGGATGGACCTGTAAAAGGAGTACGGAGATAAGAAAAACCAGAAGGGCTGTATTTTGTTTGTGTTTATAACTGTGTATTTGTAATTATTAGATGACTAAACACCCGGGAGCTGTGACTGTCAAGACAGATTTAAAACCTGGATTACAGCTACTGCACCAGTCACTATTCACTGTGTATTCATCACCAGCACGGGAGCACTGCAAAGGATGCGGAGTTGCGCCGGGACATTGCCTTAGTTTAAATGTTTCGGGACTGAAACTAGAGATTATAAAACTAGAGATTATAGTATAACACTTTAATTTAATGATCTGTATGAATAATGAATATAAGCATCTACAAAGTTGTTAGGCCTGTAAGTTTAGTCATAATACAAGGCACTGGCATTTAAAATATTAACATCTCCAGAAAACTCTGTCACCACAAATATGTAATCAAAGAGTACAGGGGGCTTTTCTGATTTTCATGTAGAACATTTACAGAAAATTTAATGTGAGAACCAAAAAATGGTCACACAATATTTTACAAAAATAACTTTTTTTTTTTTTTTAAATCTTATTTTGCAGTTTACCTGAGTATTACAAATATAATTGTCTGCCCAGTGGCAGAAGAGTAACTGGATTTAAGCTTTTAGGTTTGTAAAATCTTTTTTTAAAACACATTCTCCAAGCACTAACATAACGTAAACTCAGTCAATCTGTGCTGCAAATACAGGAATTTACACATCCCTAGTAATGAGTTATGATGGCTTACTGTTAAATGTATATTACTTTTGCTTTGAGTACAATGCTAAAGACTATAGATGGACTTGTCAATACCATACAAAAAACAAATGACAAAATCAATAGATAACTTAAAACAGACCTTGTGTCCTAATGCATTACTTACTCCATGTACCAAATGTTTCTTCAGTGATGTTTTGTATAATATAGATTGACTATTAGCCTTGGTGATATATTATAAACTGAAAAAAAATAAAAGTGGGAATATTTTTCAAGTAGAATTAGAGGTGTGGAGAGCAGGTTTGGTACAGTATGTTGAAGACTAATGCATTAGTGCACCATGCAGCTGAAAATAAACAATCACACAGTGATTTCTAATAGCAAATTGCTAAAGATCTGGTCAGATACCCAAACACATGGTAGAATATGAAGCAGAGGAATGAAAATCTACTTTCTAACCCCCATCTATTTTTGACAATAGAATATCAGCATATGTTTGGACAGATGATGGTGGTATACATTTGTTACATCAGTTTGAAGGTTGGTATATTGGATTTCCTCATTTTCACAAATTTACTACTATTTTTTTTTTATATGAAACAGCTGTTTTTATATTAAATAAAAGTTTTTGCAATTGCGACATTACATTTCCCTGCAGTTTATTTTAGAAGTACAATAAGCACTGAATCTCTCATCTTTGTATTCTCCTGTCAAAAAGTGTACAAAAATAAATTCTTAATATGATAATAAAAGGTCAACTTTTTAAAAGAGTGACGATTTTAGCTGTCTTTATGTGTAGCTCAGTATCTACTTCAGTTTATTAGGTTAATTATTGTTAGGTTCCATGATCTCTGCTTTTCAAAACAAATCCTGTTATTCACAGCACCAAAATATACAAATCTCCACCATCATCTAACGCAGTGGTACTCAATTCTGGCCTTTGAGATCTAATCCAGACCAGGTTTTTACTCCAAGCAGGTTCTAATGTAGTTATTTGAAGCTGCTAAGACAGGGCTACTCAACCCTAGTCCTGGAGGGCTGCTGTCCCTCCTGGTTTTTCTTCCAACTGTACTCTAAATTACTTAATTGGACCAATTAAGTGCTTATTAGAAGCTTAATTGGTCCAAGTAATCAATTTAGTGTACAGTTAGAACAGAAACTGGCATTAACAGAAACATTAAGGGCATATTTTTATTTTTACATAAAATTGCCTAATAATTTTCTTGATAATTTAAAGAATCACAGAAAGAAATATACATTTGAGAAAGTTTAAAGCAATGGTTAACTGCTGTATCTGAACATAGAAAGGGTATATGACAACAAGGTTTTCATTAGATAAGCAGCGTAAAACATAAAGTAAACGAGACAGCATCTTTAATTCCATGGCTGTTGGCATCATGGAATGTTAGGTGCATTTTCAAAATATACCTTCATTTCCTTCTATTAAACACCATCAGACAGGGAGGAAATATTTTATTTTCATAACAGCTTATTTTAATTATGTTTCACAAACCCTGCTGGCATTTTAGTGCTGAGCATTCCAACATCTTACAGGATAACCACTTGGAGATTAATCAACATGTTTCATTATATAAGATTAACTGAGGAAAATCTTATGAGCTGTAGCTATCCACCACCTCACAGAACAGATTCCTATAGTCATGGGCCAAAACCAGCCAAATAAGGTAAAACTGCTGATGTGTTCCATTTGCCTTGCGGAAATGGATTTGTTTGAGGCTGAAAGTATCTGTTCTATGAGGAATACTGGGGCTCAACTGCACTCGCTTTTTTCAGTGCTGGTCATTAATTCTGATAAAGTCTTACATACAGCTATCCTTAGAATAATTGCTTGTGTTCCTCGAATAAAAGACAAAAAATATCACATGGGGGATCCAAACCTGTGTAGTCATACTCATCACATTGTTGAGCAATGATGGGTAAAAGTCATTGCACCTGTATAGATTCAGACATATGTGCTACTGTGTTTACACTGCAACAGAAATGGATAACATACTCACGGGGTGCCAGTGTTCTTTTTGTTGAAATTGGATGTTCAGCTTTATGTCTGCATTTTAATTTAGAGAATAAACACCATTTATTCAGGAGGATAACAAGGTCAAAATAGGCAAACACATTACTTTGTTGAGAACAGTATTGGTAATAAAGTGTACTGTATTTGATCTTATGATCTAAAATTTCTCAAAATTTCAAATGACCAAAAAGGTTACTTCTATACCAGTACAAGCCCAAATGTATTGTATAGAGGCTAGTAATCTATAGGGGCATATTACAGAGGCTAAGGTCACACCAGTATTTCAATGATTGAATTATCAACTTTTGCATGTCACATAATAAATATGTTCATATAGTCAATATTGACTTCAGTGAGGAAGCCATTGTGTTACATAACTTGACCGTTTATATGTTACATCTTGTGTAGTATCTTGTGCTTAATTATTTATGTAGGAACAAAACTGCATGTCTGCTCAGATATATTGGGAGTGTGTCCAAGACTGATAAAGAAAAACAACAAATTAATTACAATACAAAAACAATTCTAATTGATGGAAACAGCTAAAAGCACTGTTAAAACCTAGTTTAAAGCATTGTCTAACATACATGTCTTTATTAATTATATAAAGACTGACAACTTTAGGAAAGGTCAAGACTTACACAAGCAGAACAAATCAGCTAAAGATGTCTACTTTTATTAGTATATTGTCTGTGACTGAATTTAATAAGAACATGGAAGTTCCGCTAACAAGTTTGTGAGTGATTTTAACTGAAGCTAGAGAGAAGAGACTAACTAGGGAAGTCTGAGAAAGGTTTTTGGTGCAGTAGAAATACCACAAAACCAATTTAGTTAGAAAAGTAGTTTTTAAATGAAAATGTGCACTGACTTCTTAGTATAACATTATTAGTCTCATCTCACGTCCTTGTGGACAATAGACCACAGCCTGCAAATAGTGCAACTTGGTACATTATTAGACTCACAGAGGGCAAAAAGACACAGCACTGAGAATGAAAATGAGAGACTGAGGCAGCAGATAACTGATCTACAGAGGTTGGGGTTTAGACACATTGGCAAGATACTGAACGAATATTCCTGACGATGAGCAGGTTTTTAGTTGCCTAGTACTGATCCCTATGTTTAATACAAATAAATAAATAAACACATATATATATATATATATATACACACACACACACACACACACACACACACACACACACACACACACACACAATTGCGTTAGGCCGTAGTGCGATGCTGAGCATGCACCAAATCTGGAAGAGCAAAGACATCAGCCTCACAACCAAATGCAAAATGGTTCATGCTATTGTGTTCCCCATATCAATGTATGGGTGTGAAAGCTGGACACTGAAAAAAGCTGACTGAAAGAGGATAGATGCACTCGAGCTAATGTGCTGGAGAAGACTGTTACGGATACCATGGACAGCAAGGGTCACCAATAAAGAGGTTCTGGAACGCATCAAGCCAGAAATTTCACTTGAGGGAAAGATCACCAGACTCCGGCTCACTTATTTTGGTCAAATGATGTGACCAGATTCACTGGAGAAAGCAATGATGCTTGGAATGGTCAGTGGAACAAGAAGACGAGGCTGCCAAAGAACGCGGTGGCTCGAAGCCATCAAAACGGACACTGGCTTAGGCATAGAACAGCTGAAAGGGAAAGTCCAAGACCAGAAAGCATAGCGAGAGATGGTCTATAGAATCGCCGAGAGTCGGATCCGACTGACCGGGTAACATCATCATTATCATATATATGTATGTATATATATATATATATATATATATATATATATATATATATATATATATATATAAAGACAACCACTCCTGCCAAATATGAAAGCACCAATTAAGTGAACAAAATCTTTATTTCTTGAAGTTATCATATTAGTGTGGACATGGGAAGTCAAAGAAATGAGTTTCTCCTTATTTCTATTTTATCCTTAGGGCTATAAGAATAAGGGATAAATACAGTATTTGTATGCATATATATGCTGATTGTGCTAAATGGCCACTAGTGTATGATTTATGTCCATCTATATTATACAAGATTACTTTTTTTTTACGCAGCTAAAGCAGCAACAGAAGATATAGATTTGGACCACTGATCCTTCGGTATATAGAAATTATTGAATGTCAGATTTTGTTTTAAGGTTACTGGATTTTGCCTGCATAGCTGAAATCTGCAATATCTGTGAGTTTGTCCAATGGAAAAGTATGTAATGAATCCTTC